>NW_021703768.1:118858546-119065983 GCF_005190385.1 Monodon monoceros
ACACACACACACACACACACACACACACACACACACACACCGTGAAATGACCTCAAAAGGCCTTCTTTCTAACCAGCCAAAGTAGATATTACAAGAGTTGAACACAGGGCAACTCTCAGGTTCCCTTTCAGAACTTATTTATAAGCTTATAAAGGAAATTTGGGTTCCTGCCTCACAGCAAAAAAAGCCAGAAGGAACTGCTAGAGCTGGGCACAGTGGCAGCAAGAAGTGTGTGACTGTGAGGAAGCAGGAAAAACAAAATGTTCCTTCTATGTTGTTTAAAAAGAAACAGATACCTTTTAGAAATGTCTTTATCTGAAATGGTCAAAAATGTAAAATGTCCATACTTTATCTTATTTACCAATGAACTGGAAAATAAATTTTTATGGAGTACCACTTCTTTTGATGCTGCCAGATAATTGAGGAGCTAGTTATAGGAACTGTAAGGTGGTAACACAATTAACTGATAATCTAACACTACTGCAAAAGCACTTGTATATGTGAAGTATAATGGATCTTAAATTTGTTACTTTAACCACATCTGAAATAGGAGGGAAGAAAATTTGTAAGGCCTCGCGGCATTAATGAGATAGGGCCCTTCATAATTAAATAGTGATTGCTGTGACCTGGTGAGCTATACATATGAGGCATCAGTTATCTTCTTAACTTTTTTCCATGTAGTGATAAGTGTTTTCATTTCCTTTTTTCTATAACCTTCCCCCTCCTTCTTAATACGTCTTTATTTTTAATTCACCTCAAGTTAGTTTCACTTATTTGGACTGTGTTGTAAAGTAGCAAGATAGTAGAAAATGTTTCCAGAGGAATTTTTGCTTAAAAAAAAAAAAAATCACACAGTGTCCTAGAAGAAATTGTTGTCTTCCTCTTGAAATTAAATGATCTGTAGGCTGTTGGATTCCTTTTGTTTCTGAAGTGATCTAAAGTTTAGTAATGATAGCCACAGTCCCTAAAACATGGCATTCCATCACTGTTTTTGTAACAGCTTGTGAGTCAGGTTGATCAGAACAGGCCTCTGGGTCTTAGAGAGCAGTGAGTGCCTCTCTAGCAATCTTTTTCATTTGGAATTTGTATGGTGATTGAGATCACCCATTAGTAACCTATCTAGGACCTCTTAATGGATTTTTTTTTTAAAATTATAGTTGATTTACAATGTTGTGTTAGTTTCAGGTGTACAGCAAAGTGATTCAGTTATACATATTCATACATCTATTCTTTTTCAGATTCTTTTCCCATATAGGTTATTACAGAATATTGAGTAGTGTTCCCTGTGCTGTACAGTAGGTAGGACCTCTTAATGCATTTTTAATGTTTGTTGGGTGGCTCTGACTTTGAGGGATCTATTAAAACTAATTTGCCTCCGTGGAAGCAGCATGAACTAAAGAAGGTGGCCAGGTGAACTGTATCTGAACTGTATCTCATATTCTTGCAAAACTCTAGTGTTTTGACTTTTATAGTAATCATTCTATCAGTTTTTATCTGTTAATGGAAAGTGATAAAACTGAATTTACTTAGGCTTGTAATGAGTGTAGCTAGCCTCATTGCAAAAATCTCTATTTGACATCTGTCTACCAATTTTCTTTTTGGTTCTACTTGCCCTTCAGGATTCCTTATATTCTTGTGTCTTTGTCCCTGCACATTCTGAAGTCTCCATGAAGAAAAGTTGCTCTTACGTCAGTATCATTGGTTTACTTCAAATCAAAACACCAGTGTCAGTGAATTTGGGGTTTGGGAAATATTAAGTGTTCAAAAAGAACATGTTGATTTCCTCCAGTGTTGTAGCTTTTCTGCATCTTGCCAGCCTTTTAAAGATGTATACAGTAGTCTAATTAGAAAAGATACAGAAGGGCTGCTTGTGGCTTTTACAGTAATTTGGAAAGATGGAAAAGTGAGCTAGGGGCCTATGTATGAGCCCATCCAACTCTCTTTCGGTGTAGGGTATCACAGTGTAGTTTCTCAATAAATATTTGTTAAGCTGTTAATATATCTCTTTAGAGTATTTTTTTTAGCAGTAATATAGGGAGTTATTTGTATTTTTTCCATTATTTCCATGAGAACCAAACCAATTTATATGCCAAAACAAAAGTGCCTTAGAGTATTAGATGAAAACTGCATTTAACAAAATAGATGGACATCATTTTGAGAGTATTTATTTTAGTCATGTATATTGCTTTTTCAAAATTGGGGCTATATACAGTCCCCCCACCCCGAGATACATGCCCCAAAATACAGTCACTTTTTTTTCTAATTGATTGGAAAAAGTACTTGTGGTACCTGTGAGTTTATAGTTGTTTCCTAACTTTGCCCTGCCTCAAGTATAGACTGATATCACTGGCATCCTTATTGGAAATCTTCCTCGTGTGAGATTTGGCAGAATTGGCAGGGTAAACAGCTTCGAGTGTGTATGGAAAATTACCTATGCATTTGGATTCTACTGTGTGTTTGTCCCCAAATTTCAGTCATTGCTGTTGAGGTTAAGTGTAGGATGAAGTGCTACTTGAATTCTGTTCTTTTGTTAGGAGGTTTAGAGAGAGAGAGAGAGAGAGAGACCCCTGACCTCATGGGTTTTAAGAAAGCATTCAAGTTCTCTCTAGTTCTACAGTCCTTTATAACTTTAAGAACCATAAATGTAACGTTTATTGAATACTATGATGTCAGTGTATAGTAATCTTAAAGCTATGTAAAAATGTACTTCTTGTGTCTCCAGACATCCTGCCTTCTTTTGTGACTACATCCTTCTTTTAGCCAAAATAACAACTTAACCAGAGTTTCAATATTCAATATCCTTCTCTGGCAGATGTTTTCTGGCAGAGGCCTTCCTGCATTTATGAATTCTCTCCCAAGAAGCAAGAGAACACCTGCAGGAAGTGAATCAAGAGGCGGAACACAGAGGAATAATCACCTGCTTTAAAAAAATAAAGTACTGTTGACAAAGATCATTTCTCTCTATTTGTTCCTAGATGTAAAATTTTAATAGTTAATGCAAAATTCTGTAATCATTGAATCATTAGTGGTTAATGTTTGAAAAAGCTCTCGCAATCAAGTCTGTGATGTACTAATAATGCCTTATCTATTTGTAGTCATTTTAAATAGCATGAGCCTTGTCCCTGTAGTCAGTAGGGGGCAATCTTGCTTTATTCATCCTCCATCTCAAAATGAATTTGGAATTAAATATTTTAGTGTAAGATATGTACAATGCTGGCCATTTAAAAAAGGGGTTTTCTCAAAAGTATAACTTTTGTTATGACTGCATTTCTGCACATAATCCATTTTGCTGTTAAAATTAATCTAGAAATTTATTTAATTGTACTGTGAACACCTAGAAACAAAATCATAGTGCAAAATACATTTAAGGTGTGGTCAAGAATATGTTCTTAATTGGTAAATGATAAGCATTAATTTTTTATAGTCTGTATTCTAATTTTGCTGTACCTTATTCTGTTGTGTACCTAAGGGATTGTAAAGGTGTTATCACTGTATAAAATAGAAAGGACAAGGACAAATGCAGCATAATTACTAATAAAATGCAATTGGTGATACTTTCTGTGATTAGAATCCCTACCCCTTTTTTTTCTTTTTCTTTTGTCTCCTGATGATTAGGCCAGGGGCTAGGAGTAGGGAGGGGATTAGGTACTAGGAGCAAAGAAAGAATTAGCTTGGAACTTTTGAGATGATCCCTAACGTACTGTACTACTTGCTTTTACAATGTGTTAGCAGAGACCAGTGTGTTATAGTGTAGAGTGATGTGCTTTCTACCAAGTGGTATTCACCCTGGTTTGGTATGTTAAAGCTGTAAATACAACAGAACATTAATAAACGTCTCTTGTGTAGCAACTTTTGCTGTGGATTAGTGTTTAATATCTTGGTTTGCACTTGTTAATTGCTAAGGCAGTTTTTTCTGATCTTCATATAGATTCATACAGAATCATTCAGTAAACAAAAAAGAAATTGGTCTTGGGCCAGTTTTTCAGCAGGGGAAGTTTCTTTCATATCGTACTCAATATATTCCTTAAAATATATTAGTTCTTCAAAAGATAATGCGTTAAAATAGGGAGGAATTGTAGAGCTCTTAAATCATTCTGGAATCCCCAATTATGCTTCATTTTTTAGATATAATCTCAGATAATTTATTTCCAATGTTCTCTGCGTGTTCCCTGCATTTGCCCTTTTTCTCAGGTGAACACAGCCAACTGGTTTAAGTCCTATGAGCATCCAGCTGAAGCTAACAATGTCTCATTCCTCCTGATTTCTATTTTTGTCTCAATTGTGTTAAATTTAGAGACCAGTGGTTCTTACAATATCAGTCATTTGATATTTTCCACCTCTTCCACTTATTCAAAATATGAAGAAAAAGATGTAGCAAGATGGTCCAATAACTACACAAACCAGCACTAGCTTGGCATGATAGCTGCATATTCATTTATCTGCTGCATGTGAACATCCAGGATCAGCTTAGGAAGTCTGTTCAGGGGTGTCAGTATGTAGTGCACAGAAGTGTACATTATTTGAAAACCAAGCAGGAAAACAGTGCCTCCTGGATCAACGTTTCAGTGATCATTCATTCTAACTCGTTTATTGATTACTATAAGTAATAGTATAGTATGTTTCTGTTTAAAAGTTATATTTTACAGTAGATTAGTGGGGCGGGGTTTGAAAGTCTCTGAAGATTTTTTATATTTTGAATTAGATTATACCAACAATATAGTTTGGAGGAGTTTATAGCCTATCGTGTTCTATGTTTCAGAACGAAGTTCTCTCTAAACAGTCTGAATAAATTTGGACATGTACAACAGAGAAAACTATTTAAATTATCTTACAGGACCAAATAGAGGGGCCCTAAATCACATGAACTAAAACATTGTAGTCTCACTTTGTGTTTATTCTTTAGGTCCTGTGCCTTATTTGGCTTTGTGTATTTGAGGACTGAAATATTTGGAATTCTTATTTCTGCATATTTGGTGGTCCTTAAGACTCTGTCATATGTAAACCTACAGTTTGCTTTGCTTTAAAATTAATTAGGAAGGTGATTTCTCTCCTTTTAATGTTCTAAAGATTAAAGTCTTTGTAGATATATAAAGTTGGTACCATATGTTACCTAGGGTCCTTACTGTTAGGGTGGAAATGTTTATCCTGCACTGTTACTTTTTATTTTTGTCTTTCATTCTTTTCTGTCTCCCTTTGGTAGGTTCATTATTAAGAATAACCCTTTCAGATAAAGGAGGAGTGTTTAAATTATTTGAAAGGGGATACTGAGGAACCACTGTTATTTGCGTAAGGTTATGGAATAAACTGGCTTTGACCTTGGGCTAGGGGACAGTTGGGTCTCATCCATGACTACAGAGGTAGGTCTCTCATGTCTCTTACTTGTTGCTGCCATTTGGAATGATACAAACTAAGTAATCTGACTTGAGCTGTGTCCCACTGTGAGTCATTTGTAACCCGGATGAAATTTCTTTTCACCTTCATTATATTCTTATACTATGTTTAAAGGAAGAAATAACTCCTGAAAGGGAGTTTCAGGGCCAAGTGATAGTTCAAGTTAAGTGGTTGCCTGAGGTGGCAGGGTTCTAGGTGAGAATCAGGAAAAATATACACAGCAAATGGAGTGTTGGCCTCAGCTTTGAGTCCAACCCTACCACCTCTTCTGGATGTCTGACCTTCTTGAAGGGTTGGAATAGTAGATGTTGAAAAATCACTTGGTCCTGATGATGCTGGTAAAACACCGATGATCAAATTTTAACTTAAAACATGCCAAGAACAGACATAGAACTGTACGTTATGTACAGTATGAGGGAATAATTTATGAAAAAGTAATGTGGCCCCTACTACCTACCTGAATCTGGTTCTTGGTGAAACCTCAGTGATGAATACAGGAAAATCATGTGCAAGATGTAGCTTAATAATTTTCAGGTTCTGCTGATGTTTTTTAGCTCTTTAGATTTTCACCTTTTCAGGCTTTCTGAAGATGATTTGAAGGGTGATGAGAGGCATAACAAAATGCACACATGTTTCTGTAGATGGTTTGTGGGCTTAAAAAAATCTTGTTTCACATATCTTCAAGCCTAAATAGCATTTATAGTCTGTAAGGCCGATGAGGTGGGTGGAGTGAGAGCGTTTGCTAAACCACCAATACTAAAGGTAGGTACTCGAGGTTTAACTTTCCCTTTGCATATACTGTATGCTTTTGTACAGTGGATGGTTGTACTCGTTTAGAGCACCCACAAAAAGTGCTCTGTGACAGGGAACTTCTGTGTATTGGTTCTCTGTAGGCTCTGCTGCTAAAATGGAGGACATCTCAAAGAAAGACACCAAGAATTCTTGAAGGGGAGGATAAGTTCAGGTTGAGCGTAAAAGACTTTCAGGAGGAAAAGAGTTACAGAAACTAATTTTGTGTCATTCTAAAAAGGGGTTCTTTTATTACCCAGTTTACTTCTTACAACTTTCTTACTTAAAGCTTTATGGCCTATAGAAAGACCTGCTCTTTGGACAACCTAAATGGAGAGCTGTCCTCCTGAAGGACAGCTTCTCTGACTAGAAATTGGAAATAGTCCTATCTACTGCCTGGCATTTTGATCCCCTCAGCCCTCCAGTTATTCTCAGAATTTGTCACTTGTAGAATAGATACATTACTCAAGTTTTGGTTTGATGCCTGTTTTGCTGAAAAGTCTTGTTTTTTCTTTACCAAAAAGCATTGTGTTCTGATTTTGAGAGTTTTAAGTCAATTGGCAAATGAATAAGATGTAAACTGAAATGCAAATCTATTAAACCTGAGTATAGAATATATGAAATAAAGAGAATTCTCTTGCATTTATGCAGGATTTCATCCAGGTCAGAAACTGAGATGTAGTTGTATGAAACAGACATCTCCCAACCCTGCTTTGTATGTTGTTCATCCTGCTCTAAAGTGAGTAGTTGTTATCATTTATGTGAGAAATGAAATGTTTCATAAGCTTTTTCCCATCCATATGTGATTGCAGGTTAATAGACAGCAAAACAGAGAAAAATGGTTTCCTTAAATCTTACAAAGATTAGTGCTGGAGTGCTGAGAAGACGGTATTCATTGTTATTCATTAGTTGACTGGAAGGTTCATCATTGGGTCAAAAACCTAAAAAAAACCCGTCTCAAATAGAGAAGGTGATTTCTTGCCGCAAAGCATCATCAGCTAAACTATAGAATTAAGGAGGTGCTGCCTTCTGACTCTGAAACCCAGCCTGACTCTTCTGAAATTCATCCCAAGCTGCACTCGTTTTTCACCACGCTAGTTAAGGTTTGCAGTCAACATCCCCTCCTGAGAGCTGCTTCCCCCATTTAAGCCCATTACTTCCTGAGTCAAGGAGAGAGGATTGGAGCAACCTATCATCATAACTCGGCTAGAGTTACACTTGATGAAACATTCTTTTTTTCATTTGCACAACAGTCCAAAATGCCTAAAATTTTGCCATCTGTTTCCTGATTCCACATCTTTATTTTGACAGAACATTTCTCAGGCCGTATTTGGCAGTCACTAGGTTTAGATGTCATTCTGGTCATCATAGTATGTTGTTTTTTTCTCTGATTATTGACATTGAGGATTTTTATATTCGTGATTTATTTCCAGTTAGTATTTTAACTAGGATTGCAGATAAATTACTAAGCGAGCCACTGGATGGATCAATATTTTCACCAACCCTTTTATCACTAGCATCACTTGGTACTATATAGTTCTTTTAAAAAGTGGGCACTGGTGGGCTAAAGAATCAAAATTAGCAGTCCATTTTTTCTAGGTTTGGCTCAATGACTCTCAAACCCTAGATCTCTATAAATCACGGTCATGTGTATGAGAAAAGCCCTTTTTGGGGTAGTTGTATATATTTTCCCTGTGGCTGTATGTGTGAGATGCATTTTAATCTGTATGTAGGTCTCCCAACTAATTTTGACCTTAAGCCCTTCTGTGATACAGCAGTTTTCAAGATTTAGGTATTGAAACTAAACTTATGTTTTTCTAATCCCCATCCTGTAGAATTTATAAATGGTCAGACTTGGCTCCTGCTGCGGCTACACAGAGCTTCCAAATAAGGATAATGGGTAAGTATTCATCTCAAACGTTCACTTTCCATAGAAGAAACCTGCAGAGCATGTATACCTACGCTTAAAATTATGAGTTAATTTTTCATTAGGGTACTTTCATGGCATCGATTTTTGGGTGAAATGAAGAGTTATTTTGTCTTCATGTAGATCTTCTCAAAGCTCGTGGCTACCATAGTTTCTTCTTTTCATGGCAAGACTATGGGAAGGAATGTGTCTGCAGAGCAATGGGGAAAGGCCATAGGGAAAATGATTTCTAAATACTTGGCTGGCTAAGAGTGATTGTGGACTCTTCCTTGGAGGTCTTTAAAAGTAGGGTCGATCCTCCTCTGGAATGGTTTAAGGGTAAAGGAAAAGGAGTGGATTAGCAGGCCCCTTAAAGTCCCTCAGAGCTCTAGAGGTTTGTATGTGGCCCATGTCAGTGACAGATGGAACAGTAAGTTCAACAGATGTCACGTCTGCCATTCCCAGGCCGTGCTCTCTTTAATGTGGTGACCTTCTGTGAGCACTGTCCTAAATAGTCTGCAGGAGGGAAGGGAGTGTGTCTAAACTTCTGGGAAACCTAACTTGGGTGGCTTATTACCTACTGCTACCTTTTATATTAAGATCCAGTTATCAAAAAAGTTACACTTTGTCAGAATCCCAAAACAAGGACTCAGAAAAGCACCCTCTAGTTTCTGCAGTCATTTTCAACCTTTGTTATATTCTGAAGGAATTTGGTTTAGATGGCATTCCCTAATGTTACATTTAAGAATCTTTTTCCTAAGGGACCATGGGAGGAAGAAAGAAAGAAGATTAGGTGGGTCAGGAGGGCCCTGGAGGAAATGAAGTCTGATTTGTTAAGAAGAGAGGGGACCTGTGGAAGAGTGTAGCAAATCGGTTCCTTTTGTTCTTTGCTTCTGCTTTAATCCTTTAGACTCACAGGATAAGATTGCCAGCTAATTGCTAGGAGCCCCCTATAAAAGAGGATTGGCCTAAATTGGAGAATAAATTTAAAGACTGACTAAAGGTTTTTTTTAAAATCCCTCCTTTATTCGGGTCACTTTTCTTTAGATGTGATTATGTCTCCAAGAAGTGGTTGGATACCTTCTTGAGAGGTTTTCTTAAAAAAAAAAGTCTGAAATTCCAAAGACTCCCCCTACCTCCACTGTAGGATTTATGTAAGCGTGTGATGAACTAAATTCACTAGACTGTAGTTTAAACTTAAAAAATAAAAAGACTAATGTGTTTTATGGTGGCATTTTTATACAAGCGGCTCATTGGTAGAAGTACGTTGACCATTTTAAAGTGCAATTTGATCTTTTAGGGTAAGACATTTAAATTCTCTGAGTACAGACACTATACTTAGGACAAATTATTATGTTTGGAACTTGGTGCCAATCTCAATCGTGTCTTCATTGGGTGCTTATTTTCAAATAGTACCTGATCCATTCAAAAACAATATACTAAAAACTGTCATTAAAAACATATCAAATTTTAATAGTAAGGCATGGATACTTTTACTGCCTTTTATTTATTGCCGGGTGTATTTTATTAGAAGGAAAGGTAAATAAATGTGTTTTGCAGAAAATATGTAGTGCAAGTCAGCTCCAGTAGCAGTTATTATTTTTTAACTAGATGGTGGAGCATTTACACACTTAGTTTATTAGTGACCTTCCCATAAAACTTTTAGGAACACAGGGCAAAACAGAGCATGTCATAAGTTTACCCAAGCTGGCCCTCTAGAGCACTGCTTTAGTGACATCAGACACCTGAAGGGAAGCCAAGACACCTTCCTGCATCTTCACATCCCAAGTGGCCTTGGCTTCGCCTCCATCTACGTATTTTATTCCCCTCAGAAAGAATTACAGGTGAAATTTAGACAATCACCTGTGTGTTAGAAGTGATAAAGTCCACCTTCTGAAAAATATAGTGTCTGTATATTATACATACTTTTGATCTGGACTTTTAATTTTTATTTCTTGTAAACCACTTTATTGAGATAATGATTGAATACAAAAAGCTGTACGTATTTAATGTGTACAACTTGATGAGTTTGGAGATAAGTATACAGTGAAACCGTCGCCACAGTCTGTGCCGTGAACCTCTCCATCACCTCCAAAAGTTTCTTCTTTTATTATTAGTATTATCTTTTTTTTTTTTTTTGATGATAAGAACGCTTAACATAAGATCTACCCTCTTAGCAGGTTTTTAAGTACACAGTAGTGTTGTTAAATTGCGGCCACTATGCTGTGCAGTAGATTGCTGGGACTTACTCATAATGGAAATGCGCCGGCTTCTTGAATATAGATGTTTCAGGCCTTCATTTGATAAATTAATTTCTATTAGCTGATTATGATGTGTATGACCCTGTGCTGGCTATAGGGTATGCAAGATTTGTGCAAGGGAGCCCCTGGGCACAAGGAGGTTCTGGTGAGGGAGAGGGCAGGGCATAAGACAAAGTGCTTTCCTGTCCAAGAAATCATAATACACCATCATTTTCTCTGCCTTATTTGCATAGAGGTGTAAGAAGGTTTTGGCATTTTTCAAGTTGTGATGACCTGCCCCTAACTTAGTTTTCACCAGAAGAGCACCAAAGTCTTCCTAAAACCAGTACCCTCCAAGGAAAGAGAGATTCCTACCACCTGAAGAAGCCAGGCCCCAAAGGCCTAGAAGGATGGATGGGAAAGCATCTCAGGGCGTTTGTGAGGCTGGGACCTGGAAAATCACTGCGAGGGGAGATGTGCACATGTGTCCATCCCACGGGGCCGGAACCCTTGCTCCCCACTTGCCAGCTTTGTTGTCTTAGGTCATTCACTTGGCCTATCCAAACTTTGGTTTTCTAATCTGTGTTCCAGAATCTTTTCTCACGGGGCTGCTTTTAGTTCTAAATGGGATAATGTAGTTAAAGGGCCAGGCACTTAGGAGACAGCTCTTTACAGCTCTCCAGCCAGCTCCAGCACTGGATCCAAGGGCAGGACGTTAAAAACCCAAACCTATCATTCAAACCCAGGCATTCATTTCCTTCTGACGACCACATAGCTTTCATAAATTCTGCCTTTCCTCATTCCTTGCTTCGTCAAGGCTGTCGCTAGACCATCCCTGACAAATCAGACCGCTCTTTTCTACCTAAATTCCTGCTGCCCAGATGAGAGTATGACCTACTCTTGCTTTTCTGGTAATACCATCATGTGTTTCTGTAGGCCCTTATATTTATATCCATGTTCATTTGATCCTCACAGATTACTATAAAAGGGATCATTGCGCGTTCTTTACCGCCGAGCCACCCCGGCAAATAATTTTTCATCACTCAGTCACATCAAAACACTCTATAAAGCCAATAAACTCTGATTCTCATTTCCTGAGTTCTGTAGGCTGAAATTCTCGCCTCCTTTTTTCTTGGGCCATTTGTATTATATGACAAGATTTGCCGTACACTATCTTTGTGTGGATTTACGTCTTCAAAGCGTCCTTTGAACTTCTTATCCTTCGCTTGTTTCTTTCTGCGCTCGCCTTAAGTTCTTCGCTACGTTCCCTGCTCTTCACCAGACCTCCTTACCTGCCGCTCTGTACCTCCCCCTAACAAGGTTTCCAGTACTTTAGATCACTCTATTTGGCTTTGCCTTTTCCTGAACCAAATCCCTACCAGTCCCTTCTCTCCCGCCGTAGAGAGGGCCATCTCCTCGGCGGTCCCCTCACCCTTTCCTTTCTCTACATCTTGCCTGGGCCACGGCAACTCTAGTTACTCTCTGCCTTCTTTACCTTCCTGCTTAGCCCCACCGGACAAGAAGATCACATGCTTTATTTTCCTTCCTGAGCCCGCCAGTTAGGATTCCTGAATGCCCCCAGGTAGGTGTTCCCAGCAAATCCAAGCCCATCCGGTACGCCTGCCTGTTTTCTTCGTTCATTTGGGACCTGGGGAGCTTTGCACAGATGAGGCCTTTGTCACAGTGTCCCCACACTCGCCTCTTCTCCATACCCCTCTGTGTTAGTTTGGTTTGGTCATTAAACAGAAGACATCGGGGTGTCTTCCGCTCACTGTTCCTCCTCTCCCTACATGTACACAGATGACTTCTGCATGCAGCTCTGGAAGCTGTGGTCCCTATGGAAAAGTGCCTGGCAGCCGGCTAGCCCTAATCTTCACAATCCTCTCTATGTTCCTGAACCATCTTCCAAGAAATACTAGGATTCTGTGTTTTTATTTGGAATTTTATCTTCTAAAAATATCTTTAACCGTTAAAAAATCGAATAGAATGTCTTTATTGAAATGTGTATGCAACCAGTACACATTTGTGCTCTCACTTAGAGACCTACGTGGAGCAAGGATTAAAACTGAACCTATAAATGAATTTATTCAATAAAAGCAATGTTTTATCTGCTTTATAGATGGGGGTTTCAATAAGATTTTGTTTACAAAAAGTGTTCCACAGCCGGAAAAAAGGTTTGAAAAGCACTGCCCCAAATCATCTCTCACTGTGCCTGAAACTATCAGACCGTCATACATTTTTCCCCCCCTTGATCTTACAGGGGTTTCAAAAATACCCTGATTTTGCCAAAAAAAAAACAAATCTAGAAATCAACTCTAATCCCACTACCCCCCAAAAGCAACTGTTTTGGGGGGTGGTTTCAGCCTTGTTTATGTGGCTTTATCATTTTTACATAGTGTAGTACTAGCCACCAGTATAGTCTGGTGAGATGAGGTCTCTTATTAAGCCATTCTGGTTATGTTAGACATTAAAAAGAAATTTTTTACAGTCTTCTTGCTACAGTGGAGATTATCTTGCTTTGTCCTGCTTTTCAACGAGTTCTGATGAGTCCTAAATGGTTATGTTTTTAAAGCCAACTTTTCTGTAGTACTTCCTTTTTTTTTTTTTTTTTTTTTTTTTTTGCGGTACGCGGGCCTCTCACCGCTGTGGCCTCTCCCGTTGCGGAGCACAGGCTCCGGACACGCAGGCTCAGCGGCCATGGCTCACGGGGCCCAGCTGCCCTGCGGCATGTGGGATCTTCCCGGACCGGGGCACGAACCCGTGTCCCCTGCATCGGCAGGCGGACTCTCAACCACTGCGCCACCAGGGAAGCCCAGTACTTCTTTTTTTTAAATACATATTTATTTATTTATTGTCTGCCCCGGGTCTTAGCTGCGGCACGTGGGATCTTCGTTGCCGCGTGTGAGATCCTCATTGCGGCACGCGGGATCTTTAGTTGCGGCATGTGGGATCTAGTTCCCTGACCAGGGTAGGAACCCAGGCCCCCGCATCAGGAGTGCAGAGTCTTAACTGCTGGACCACCAGGGAAGTCCCTAAAGCCAACTTCTAATTCCTCTTCTTTCCACTGTTTGATTCCTAAGGAGAATGACTAGGCTTTTGCAGCAATTATTACAAAGCCTTCCTATAATCTTAGTCTTTCACTCATAGGATGACCAAAACATTTCCAGTTCTCTGTTCCATCTGAAATTTATATCCAATTCCTTGGCCCCAGGAGTTCAACCTACAGTAGAATTGCCGTGTTGCAGACGCCTGTCATAAATACATAGTCATGGGTACTATTTATGGAGCATTTACCATGTGCTACGTACCCTGCTTTATTCTTTATACACATTACCTCGTTTAATCATCATCCCAAACCTTTGAAGTGGGCAGTACTATTATCCTCATTTTATACTTTAAAGAAGGGAGGCCCAGAGAGGTTAGCCGACTTGCCCCTTAGAGCTCTGAAGTGATGAGACTGAGACTGATTTGGTTGGTGTTGTCAGAACATGAACTCTTAGCAAAGATGCAGCACCTATCCTGGGAGTGCACCTGCCCCTTCTTGATCCGCAAACGCTATTTCCCTTCCCCCAGGCTCCCAGCCGCCAACTCCCCTTCACTGGAGTGGCAGTGGGGGGATTCTGGCCTGGAGGCACAGAACATCTACCCTAACACAGCCGTTGACCTTGGCCTCAGGCTCCCCAGCTCGTACCCCAGGATTCTTTAATCCCCCCTCTAAGCCAGTGAGGCAGGCCTAGCTGCTGATGTGGATCTTTCTAGCTACTGCTCAAATGAAGTGATTCCTGCAGGCTCTCAGAGACAGGACAAGACCCAGGTGTCCTTCACTCTCTCGCTCTCAAGTTACACAGAATGACATCTTGAAACAGTATTTCAACACTAATTTCGTATTAATGGCTTACATTTATTCAGCACTTAGTGAGTCCAAGTGCTGTTATAATGCTTTTCATGCGTAATATCTTTTAATCCTACAATAAATCAGTAGTAAAAGTTCTGTTATCCCCATTTTACACTGAGGGAGCTGGCTCAGAGGAGTCGAGTAACTTAGGTGAAGTCACATAGCAAGGATCCAAATGCAGGCACTCTTTTTTTTCTTTTCTTTTTTAGCTTACGAGTTTTGTTTTTATTTTGAAGTATAGTTGGTTTACACTGTTTACAATGTGTTAGTTTCATGTGTACAGCAAAGTGGTTCAGTTTTATATATATATTATATATAATATATATGTATAACATTATATATATATATATATATATATATATATATACTTTTTCAGATTCTTTTCCCTTGTAGGTTATTACAAGATATTGAGTATAGTTCCATGTGCCATACAGTAGGTCCTTGTTGTTTATCTATTTTATATATAGTAGTATGTATCTGTTAATCTCAAACTCCTAATTTATTCCTCCCTCCCCTGCTTTCCCCTTTTGTAACCATAAATTTGTTTTCTATGTCTGGGAGTCTATTTGTGTTTTGTAAATAAGTTCAGTCGTATCATTTTTTTTAGATTCCACATCAAACCTCGCCACTCTCTCTCTTTTTTTTTTTTTTTAAATTTATTTATTTATTTATTTTTGGCTGCGCGGGGTCTTTGTTGCTGCTCGCGGGCTTTCTCTAGTTGTGGCGAGCGGGGGCTACTCTTCGTGGTGGTACGCAGGCTTCTCATTGCGGTGGCTTCTCGTTGCAGAGCACGAGCTCTAGGCACGCGGGCTTCAGTAGTTGTGGCTCGTGGTTCTAGAGCGCAGGCTCAGTAGTTGTGGCGCATGGGCTTAGTTGCTCCGCGGCATATGGAATCTACCTGATCCAGGGCTCGAACCCATGTCCCCTGCATTGGCAGGCGGATTCTTAACCACTGCGCCACCAGGGAAGCCCCAAACCCAGCCACTGTTGACCACTAATCGAAACATCTTCAACCTCCTCTGCTTTTTTTTTTCCAAAGGTAATCCATGTTGATTATAGAAACATTTACTCTCTGATCTTGTAAAATTCGCCTTCTGTCAATAATGCTAAATCTGAAGTACATTTTTAACTTCTCAAAGTGCCACTAATTCACATGTGGTACAGCTGTGAACCTTCATGGGAAGAGCAGCATGTATTGTAGTCTTTGCACTGCTAAGAATAGTCCTGTTTTCAAGTCAGAGAACGGTGTTTGAAGCTGCCCAGCTGATGTCATCTCTATTGAGCTATTCGTGAGAAATATGTCTTTATTTAGATTTGAGAACTGATTACTGAAAACAAAAGTTATAGGTCTACTGTTATTAGTCTCCATTTAAATTGAGCTTTACTTTTTATTACTCGATATGTAGGTGAAGATCTGTTGCAAACCTGAAAGGACATAATCCATAATAGTTTTATTAGCCTCTAATAGACCTTTCCAAGAGCTTTGTAAATACTCTAACCAGTGCTTCTCAAACCGTAACATGCATATGCATTGCCCAGGGATCTTGTTAGAATGCGGTTTCTGGTTTAGAAGGTCTGGTCTGGGCCTCAAGCTTCTGCATTTGTAACAAGCTCCCAGATGATGCCCAAACTACCCATCCAGAAGAACCATACTTTGAGGAGTGAGGCTCTTACCATCTTAATATTCAAGAAAGAAATTCAAATTCAGAATTTGAATTTACAAACATTGTTTACTAAATAAACCAAAACTCAAATAGCCTCCGTACTCCAGCTCCATAGCAATCTGACTTTCTTGGAGTTTCTTTGGGCTTGACCTTGACTCCTTTTTTGGTTGATGTTAGTGCACGCGGGGAAACTCACCAGCTTCCACCTCCTTGCTTCTTTGTGAGCTGAGTCAGTCATCTCCTACTTACTGGTGTGATGTGGGTGGGTCATGGCTTGAACTAGCCCATGTGTCCTGCTTGAAGGATCTGCAGTCAGTTTTCTAGAAGACATTTTCTCAGTCTCAGTTGTTAAGAGAGCACCGTGAGGTGGGACAGGGGGCAGAAAGATGTGGAGCCCTTAGGATTGCAGATCAGCTTGGTCCTCCCCGTCTGCATTTGTCTGATAAAATGCAGGCAAGGTTTGCCTCTCTCCCACCCCCACTCCGCCTACTCCAAGCCTTGGCCATGTCCAGAATGGACTTCGGATGGCAGTTGCGGATGCTCAGAGCACAAAGAGTTTCTTGTTTGTGCAGGGGTCTATCAGTGTTTAAATAGAACGGACGGAAGCGCAGGCACACCATATCAGCAGCTTATCGGGGCCCCTGGTTTTCCATGTACATTTGCTGGTCTCTTGAGTGTACCCAGCTCCATTAGCACCGAGTTAAAAATTGCAAGGCCAGGCTGTACTGTACCGAGATAGGGCAGGAAGAACAAGCCGGTTACTGAGTGTGGTGGTGGTGCCGAGGGCGGTCCTTGATATCTTATTTGCATTCTGCCCATGTAGAGAGTAAAGCTGTGGTAGCCTCTGTGTTTAGAGGCAGCCTGAGAGAACCAAAATCTAGTTTAGGAATGCATCCAGGAGATGGGATGACGCCCGGCCTCCCTGGCGCAGAAGTAGTGGAGATACCTCATGTGACCCTGGCTCTCCATCTTAGCTTACCAGGTCTGCAGTCAGCTCAGGAAGTGGTTAAAGGAGGTGGCAACTGTGAACACCTTAAAATTGTATGCAATTTTGGCATTTGCAAGCATGTCTGCATGCATATTTCTCTGGGAGCAGATCCATGACCCAAAGGCTAAATGTTCCTGTACTATTTGGGTTGCATCTTCCTGGAAGGAACTCTTTAGAAATGAATCCTTTCCCTCTATGAGCCTCACTCCTACTTTGAAAGCACTTGCTATATGCCAGGTGCTATGCTAAAGACTTTATAAATATTACCTCATTTAATGCTCAGAATAATCTAATGAGATAGGAGTTTTCATTTCTGTTTCACAGGTGAAGAAACTGAAGCTTAAAGAGTTGGAATTTGTCCAAGGTCACAGAACTAACTGAACGATAGAGCTAGCATCTGAACCTGGGCTTTCTGATTCCATAGTCCTTAGCACCGTGGAAGGCTGTCTCTAGTGTTTTAATATACTTGTCTAGCCTTTGCATATACATTGGTTAATCTGTCTAACTGGCACAGACTTGTCCCAGACTTTGGTCATCTAAAAATTGGCTTCATGGATTTTGTCCTATTTCTATATCACCTATATTATTAAATTACTCCTTAGTTTAAAATTTTTATTATTTTTCAATTTATTACTTAGCCTCATCCTAAACAACATCCGTGAAATAACCACTGATGTGCTAATTTCATTTTTCTCAAATTCACACTAAAATAAATACATACCCATTAAAATGAAAAATGTTATGCCCCTCCTAACATCATTTAAGGTACCCTCAAGGTATGGGCACTGCACTTGGAACAATCCTGATGTAAGATGTAAAGGCTGTCCCTATTGCTTCAGAACCGTGGGTGAACTAAAATAGCCTTTACACTCCCACCCCAGGCAGCCTTTGCCACCCAGGCCCGCCTCATGGAGCATGGTGCTGAGAGCCTCAGAGAGCTGGCTGGGTTGACTCCAGGGAAGAAGCTCTTCTTTGTCTTTCAGGGCCTGTTTTCATTGCACTAATGAGGCAGCAGTGCCAAGAAAAAGCGTATTACTTAGCTTGACTTGAGGGGGTTTCAGGATTGCAGAGACTGGGGCAAGAATCTGTACTCAATGCTGTGTGCTCCTCCTGAAAGGGAACTGTTGGGATTCTGGGGATTATGGAAGAAATAGCCTTGCCAGGGGCAGAATTTGGGTGGTTAAGGGGTCCCAGCCTCAGATGAAGGATGAAAGAGGCCTCTAACTAAACCCTATTTGTTCCCGTTTCCATTCTAACCAAATGTTCCTCCCCAAATTCCATCCCCTCTGGGCCGTAAATTAAAGGGAAATTTGGAGTCCTATTGTCTGAAGTTGTGTGTGCATTTGACCTACAGTGCTGTGTCTCTTTAATATAAGCAGCTAAAGAACAATTCCTCATTTCCTGACTTCGCTGTTATGCCAAAAACGTGCTAAGACCCTCAGTGACCGAGCATCCTCATTTTTTCCCCCAGTAAAGTCTCAGTTTACATGTTAAACTTCCCGGTCTTGGACCTTTAGCAACTTTGTCACTTGGCAGTCCCTTCAGCGGGCAAGTAAGACACAGGAGGGCCTGGGGGGTGGATTCCAGGAATCTGTCTTCTTTCCCCGGCCTCGAGAAATCACAGTGGGAAAGGTTTTTTTTTGAGGACCAGCTGGTTCTGATCTCTCTGACTAGACCCACCTGTAGCGGAAGTGACGTTGGTCTGCCCCACAGCTGATCTGGTACCTTGATCATTCCAGTCAAGGATTGCCTCACGGTGAGTCAGGCTGTTAATATTTCAGTACCAAGATGTGAAAACAAACCTGCAAAAAAAGGAAGAAAGAAAGAAAAGTCTGGGCTTCTCTGGTGGCGCAGTGGTTGAGAGTCTGCCTGCCGATATAGGGGACGCGGGTTCGTGCCCCGGTCTGCGAAGATCCCACATGCCGCGGAGCGGCTGGGCCCGTGAGCCATGGCCGCTGAGCCTGCGTGTCCGGAGCCTGTGCTCCGCAACGGGAGAGGCCACAACAGTGAGAGGCCTGCGTACCGCAAAAAAAAAAAGAAAAGTCTGCTCTTGGATTGGTCTGGGCATTTCACATTCTGACTGTCCTCATCCTTGTAGTTCAGCAGTACCTGAATCGGGCTACTCCTCTGGAAGCTGCAGTAGTTCTGGTCCTGCAAACAAAATTCCAGCTCTCTGGGGTTGCAGTTCCTCTACAGTTTGTACCACAAAATGGCATGGCCTGAGCAAGGATTCCCAGGTATGGGGCTGTTTAAAATGCCTCTCGCCGGCCTCCCTCTTCACATCCCATCTTCCACCGCCGCCCTCCTCCCCCCAGGAGCCAGTGGCTGGAGTTGACACAACACCAGGCGCACATGGAGCACTGCCAGTCGCAGGAGATTCCGAGGGAGATAAAAAACACATCTTTGACCACTTCTTTACCAAACAGACCCGAGATGTGTAATTAAAGGCCCCGGGACTCTGCTGGAAATAGGTTTAAACTTGAGGTAATCCCTTCTGGCACTTCCTCTTCCTAATAACCATCAACAAAAATCACACAAATCCACCTGGCTCCAGCCAGTAAGTCTGTAACCAGCAAAGGTCACGGGAGGAGCGATAAGAGAAGAAAGCGGCCACAAACAGCGTTACTGGAAACACATGTCAGGACGTGTTAGAAAGTGACTCCTCCAGCACCATCCTGGCCCTGAGATGGGCCGGCTCTGCTGTCGAGAAACTCATTCTCTGCCACTGGGAAGGAATGTCAGTGACACGCACGGGAGGGGAAGCCGCGTTTGGGGAGCTCCGCCCAGCCTTCGTCTCTTCTCTCTGTAAGATGTGACTCAGCCACAGAGACTAGAGGTGAGGCGATTCTTCATGGTCTTTTGAAGTTAATTTCCTCCTCTTTCCGAAAGTAATGCATGACCGTTATTGAAAATACTATTGATAAGCAAAAGGAGGAAGAAAATGATTTCCCCCAATTCCACCGTGCGGTGACTGCAGTATGATTTTGGTACTTGTGTATGTATCTAGGTGTGAAATGTATAAACACATAGGCGTGGGAAAGGTTTATGAAAAACTTTCAAACTGCATGACACTGTGCAAACTCCTTTTAGCCTGCTTTTTGTTTCAGTCTATCCCAAGCATCTCCTTTCATTGCCTGCATCTCATCATTTTAAGTGTGGGTCGTATTCCGTCACCTGACTATACCATAATTTACTTCAATAATCTCTTGTTATTGAATGTTTAGGTTGCGTCCCAATTGCCACCCCTCTTCTCCCCGCTGCCCCCAAGCTGTGTTGTGGAAACATCCTGAATACTGGGATTTGGGCTGAAGGGGCGAGCGTTGGCTGGTTTGAGTCCTCCCAGGTGAGCTCAGCGTCCTCTACCTCCGCTTTGGAGGGAAGGTGACTTTGGTTTCTCAGAGAGAGTTGGACCCTCACTGGGGTGGACCATGTTCGAGGCACCTTGAGGACAACACAGAGCAACCTTGCAGGAGGGGGATGAGAGCCAACCAGGCCCTCCCGCGTGCAAGGAGACATTGGCTGTGGAGGCCCAGTGGGGGTGGAGTGAGGGGTTGCTGAGGGCAGTGAAATGGAGAGCTTTGAGAGCTTGAAAGAACAGGGAGAGTCTTCCTTCCCTTCCTAGGTGCCTGTGCTCCTCTGGGTCCATGCCAGACCAAGGGTCGTGATGCTAAAACATACTTGGGTCACCGGGGAACTTGGCCCCCAAGGTTATGCAGACTGCTTGCCTATTTGTTGCCCCCATGTGTTTTCTATCTGTGAGGTCAGCAGCAGGGGATTGCAATTAGGGAAAACGCCAAGTCAGGACAAGCAGGACAAGACGAGCGGTGAGCATGTACAGAGCCCCTACTGTGTGTTGGGCTGGGGCCTGTTAGCTTCTCTGTTTTCCAAGAGAGGACCTTGAGGTGGAGGAATGTTGAATTGCTTGCCCAAAGCCATAGAGCTGAAAAGGTGGAGCTGGGGCTCCAGTCCAGGTCAGACTCCAGAACCTGCCCCAAACCATCCTGCCACGCTCCCTCCTTAGGAAGCATTTACAGAAGCTTTCTAGCTGGGAAGGTTTAGAGATATAACTTATTTATAGTTAACAGGACAAAGTAAAGTTGTAAAAAGTGCCACTGTTCGGTGGTATTTAGGCAACTAGCTTTGCACAAAAAGCTGGGGTTGGAGGCGGGGAGGGCGGGTCCTGGAAGTATCCTCGTCAGAATAGTTTTATATGAATTTGTCATATAAACAACAGGAAGTAGGACTAATGCGGCTGCACTGAGTGTTGGCGTCTTGGGCTAGGATGTAACTTCAAGTGTTTACTATTTTGAACTGAATTTTCTAGTTCAAATATCTTTGAGTATAAATATGTAACCTCAGAATTGTTCCATCTCAAATTTGAGTACACATTCAAAAAAAAGTTGGAATATGGCTTTAAAAACAAACAAGGACAGAATTCCAGGTTTCTGCTTGTCCACATTTTCTTCTGCCTTCAGATCTGGCCTGTGACACTAATAATTTTGACCTGTTTGACCAAAATGAAAAAAAGGGTTTGGAAGGCAAGAATGTGCTTGGCAGTACGTGTATGTTGCAGCATTTAAAAACTGTGTCAGTGAATAGCATACGGTGAGGAAAACTGGAGTCATTACAGCCACGTGGGAGCCTGGAGATCATGTGTTTTCAGTGCCATCCCCGGGGAGGAGGGAGGAAAATGTGGCACCGAATGAAATGCCAGCCCACAGAGGCATGGATATTGTGGGGAGGGAGATTTCCTTGGGAGGAGCTGCTGTTGCTAAGGTTTTTGTTTGCCCACCCACCCCCTCCGTCAGAAAGACAGTGGCACCAGGTCTGGGAGGGGTTATTTGCCTACTTAGGGACTCTTGGGGGAACCCACGTCCTTGGGGCCTGAGCACCTGGACGCTGTGGCCTGGCTGTGTGTCATGCTCTCGTCCCGCTGGAGCCCAGAGGACTTGCTGAGGGTGGGCGGCAGGACTGACCCCGGAAATGGTCTTAGCAGCATTGCTCTGCACACAAACAAGCCTTTATCCTGATGGGGGTTGGGGTGGGGACTTCTGCTATCTCCATCACCTTGCCCAGGTCTCGGGGCTGGATTGGAGGCAGCCGATCCCATCTGCCTGGTGAGTCCCTGTCACCCATGGAGAAAATTGGATGGCCTAGCAGCCAGGGGCTGGGGGAAATGGGGACCAGCACTGACAAGGTACCCATCAGCCTAAGGACAGAACAACCAGGCAGGGCTCAGGGCCTAGAGGTGGCCTTTGGTCGGAGCAGATTCCCGAAGGGCCCTTAGCATCTGTGTGGGGCTCTGGCAGAAGTGACAGCACATCCTCCAGCAGCTGGGGAGGAAGTCAAGGGAACCCAGGCCCCTTGGAGGGATTCTGGAATGACTGGGGTGGGGGAAGGGCAGATAAGGAGGGGGAATTCGGGCCATCTCTGCGCACTTCGTCACACTTTCCCACCGCATTCGGCATTGCCCGCGCCCTCCCTGTGCCGGGCAGCACTGCAGGTATTAAGTGCATAAAGATAAGATCCTGAGCTTAAGGAGTCCGTTGCCATAAACTACAGAGGCAGAGAACCCTCTCTAAATACGTCCTCACACGCATGGCAGCAAGAGGAACCAAGTGCGAAAGGTGCTGCTGGAGGAGGTACCACACAATCCGCTTTGTTACTCCTAGTTACATTGCGTTTCTCAGTGTTGTCTCCACAAACGGCTCAGAAGTGCCTTTAGGCCAGAGGCCAGGTTTCTGCCGCAACTCCTGCATGAGCCTCACCCAGTTTAGAGTTCGTAGTAAATGGGGGTCAGTGCTTCCAAACTGACCGACCAACCTTGAACCCTGTGGCAGGAGTGATGTATTGGGCCGGCCAAAATGTTC
Organism: Monodon monoceros; assembly: GCF_005190385.1. Classification (NCBI taxonomy): domain Eukaryota; kingdom Metazoa; phylum Chordata; class Mammalia; order Artiodactyla; family Monodontidae; genus Monodon; species Monodon monoceros. The sequence continues at coordinate 118,881,290 of NW_021703768.1, forward strand.
ATCCGGGTTTTTCCGCAGGATGGTACGGAAAAGGCCGAACACTGTTTTTGGCCAGCCCTCTGTTTGGAGGTGACAGCCCCGCAGTCTCTCTAGCGGAGGAGACAGATTAGCTTCCACGGCTGGTTAACTCAGGCTCTGCTTTCTGAAAAATCCATCGCACATCAGCTGAGCTGCTTTGGGCAAGTTACTTAACCTTTCTGAGGCTGTTTCCCTTACTGTCCGTGGAGGATGATGCTGACCTCACATGATCTGAAGGGCTGGCTGCCTTAGTTTTGTGCCCGGCTGTGTTGGGCACTCCAGGCAAGGCTCGGTTTCTCAGGCCTCCAGCTCTGAGTCTCTCTTTCTAGGATCTACCCTCCCTTCTGCTCTGAGCCAGATTCTCTGCAGGTCCAGAAAGGGATTCATCCTAGATGTTTGCTTTTAACGAAAAAAGGAGAGTTAAAAAAAAAAATGCTTCGACCTCCTGTTGGCTTTTTGGAAGACATAGGGTCTAACTAAGAGTAAAGACCGAGGGACAGTGTGTGACCAGAGGAGAGTTAGTCTTTATTATGAAAAGTAGAAAGTGGAAACTAACAGAAAAGTAGAATAACAGTGGTGTGAGGAACACCCACCACCTAAATTTTTTTATTGTGATAAAGCACACATAACATAAAATTTACCATTTAACCATTTTTAAGTGTAAAGTTCGGCGGCATGAACACAACAGTGTTGTGTAACCATCGCCACCCTCCCATTTCCAGAACTTTTCCATCATCCCGTACTGTAACCCCATATCCATTAAACAACCACTCCCAACTCCCCCCTCACCACTATTCTCCTTTGTCTTTATGAAGTCAGCTCTACTAGGTACCTTACAAGTTCACCACCTAAATTTAACAGCCGTTAATATTTGGTTCTATTTGTCATATCTTTTTTTCACTGATGTATTTTAATGTATATTACAAACATCGTGACATTTCCCTAAATATTTCCCTATACGTCTCTAGGAAGTAAGAATATATTCCTAAGTTACCTTAGGACCGTGTATCACAACTTATAAAATTTGCATTCATTCTTTAATATCGTATAATACCAAATCAATGTTCAAATTTCCCGAGTTGTCCTAAGAATATCTCTTACAACTGGTTTATTTAAATTAGGACCACAAATTGTATCTGGTTGTTATGGCTTTTAAGATGCTTTTATTCTAGAACTTCACTCCCCACCTCTCCACACCCTTGTGAGATTGGCTTGTTGAAGAAACCAGGCAGATTCTCTGTAGAGTCCCACCTTCTGGATTGGTCTGATTGTTGATTGTGGTGATGTTAACTCCTTTTCCATTGGCCTCTTTTCCCGTAAACTGAAGTTAGACCCGGAACCTGATTAGGTTCAGGTGTGGCCACGCTGCACACTTCTTATTGCCTAGAATCGGGAGGTGTATCTTGTCTGGTGGTCCTACTGTGGGTCCCTCTGTGCCTGGGGCAGAGACTGATTGGGGGGTAAGAGATTCTTGCCTGATCCTGCCACTGTCATTTTCCACGCTGCTACCAGCAAACAATTTGTGAGGTGGACTTTGGTCCCACGTTGAATACTATCCAGTTCACCGCAAACCAGTGCATCCATTGATGATCCCTGACTGAATCAGTTATGTCACTGGTGTTGCAAAAGGTGATTTTCTAATTTTTTGTTCCTTCTACGTTTATTACCTAGAATCTGTAAAGAAGAGCTCTCCCTCCTTGCGTGGCACTGGATTACCCTGAAATACGGTGCTTTCTGAAAAGACGGGATAAATGCTAGATTCTTTCCTTATCATGACCAATTTTCAGAGTGAGGAGTGGGGGAAGTGTTTAGCCTTTAAGGGGCTGAAGATTGAATATAATGAGGGGTTAAGGTTTTCTCTTCCCTTGTTTTCTCCACTGTGATCTCTCAAGTCTTCAGAAATGGGCTGGAAGCACCACATGGGGCCAACTGCCCTTCCTCAGCAGTGGAGTCCTCCACTCGGAATTTTCCAGTTGCAGGCTAGTTCCCTGGGTGGGATGGGGGGAGGGGTGCTTCATATCCAGGTCCTGTGTTTGCTCCATTTTTTGGAATGAGCTGGGAGGGCCTTTGGAGTTGGGGGGTGGGTAGTGTCATTATTTCTCGGGGGTTCCTTCTGGCTCTCTGCTTGTGGGAGACCATAGATTTCATCAGCTTCTTCCTGAATGGTCAAATGTTTCTAGCTTTTATTTTTGCCCCCTTCATATGATTAACAAGGGACTGAATTGTTATCTATCCATCATCGTTCACCTAATATTTATGGAGTGTGGTCTGTGGGCTTCAGCCTCTGGCTAACTCTGGAGGAAGTGCCCCTTAAGGAATTCACTGTCTAATTTGGGAGGAAAGAGATACACGTAGGAAGTGGAGTAGAAAGCAGTGTCAGCCCAAATAGACTTGTAGAAATAAGCCCCAGTGGATTGGCCTGATAGCCATCATTTATTGAACACTTCTTCTATACTACGCACTTACCTTTAAAATCCCTAGAAGGTAGGTAAACGTTATCATCCTATATTTCAGTGAGGAAACTGGAGCTCACAGAGGCTACATAACTTACCCAAGGCGTCACAGCTCTTAAATCCAGGAGCTCAGCTCTGTCTGAAAGCCCATGCTCCACTCACCACATCATGGTGTTCTGTTACCAGCAGTTAAAAGACCCAGGAATTTAGAGAAGGTAAGAGACTAACTACAGGTATTATCCACAAAATATTTGTTACTTTGGAAATTTAAACTTTTCCCTTCTACATGTGACTGTCAAAATAATATTGTGCTAGCAATGTATTAAATATATTATAGCCGTAAAGAAAATATTTGTAGGAAACAATATGTCCATGATCTTACACTTTAATAAGTGCTTCCAATCTTGCCCTTGGGTATGGGTATTCGTACATGGTGTTAATCATAGTGCATATATTATTTCATGGTTTTTTGTTTGGCTTTATATGTATTATAAACATTTCTATGAAGTCATTATATTTATGATTTTAAAGACTGGGTAAAAGTTCATGGGAGGGGGATGGAGCATAACTTACTTAACCAATCTACTCTTTTGGGTCTCATCTAGACACTTTTTAATTTTTTTTAATCTGAAAAAGCCCAAGGGAGGGTCTCTGTGCGGTTTTCTTTTTATCATTTTACGATGTATTTCCTCCGTAAATTCCCAGGAGTCGGTTACCTGGTTCACAGATGTAAACATTTTTGGTTTTTTGGCACTTGATATATTTTGCTGAATTGCTCTTCAGCAGAACTATATACCATTCCTTGCTACCAGCAAACGATGGGGTGCCGTTTCTTCCCCAGCCTGGCCAGCACTGGGGAGGCTCTTGGCTTGTGTTTTACTTTCTGCTGGTAAAGTATAGGTATAACATGGTCCTTAGACTTCTTTTTTTAAATATATTTATTCATTTATTTTTGGCGGCATTGGGTCTTCGTTGCTGCACGTGGGCATTCTCTAGTTGTGACGAGCCGGGGCTACTCTTCATTGCGGTGCTCGGGTTTCTCATTGCGGTGGCTTGGCTTGTTGTGGAGCTCGGGCTCTAGGCCCGCGGGCTCAGTAGTTGTGGTGCGCGGGCTCAGTAGTTGTGGCACGCGGGCTCAGTAGTTGTGGCTCACGGGCTGTACAGTGCAGGCTCAGTAGTTGTGGCGCACGGGCTTAGTTGCTCCGCGACATGTGGGATCTTCCCGGACCAGGGCTTGAACCCATGTCCCCTGCATTGGCAGGCAGATTCTTAACCACTGCACCACCAGGGAAGCCTGGACTTTTTAATGTATATAAATACATTAAATACATTGAATACTTGCCCACCATTTGTTCACTGTTTTTTATTACTTCTATATGAATTGTCTATTCCTAAGCTTTGTTCATCATTTCTTGGGGCCTTTATCATAGTTTTATGTTTTATATGAGATGTTTACTTACATGAGTCAGGTCCAGACAGGAAATAGATGGCGCATTCAGCTGGATAGTTTGCAAAGAGTGTAATAAAGGGACAGTTTCCAACGGTGTGAGCAGGGTTTGAGGAACCAACAGGAGAGAGCATCGGCCTGACCGACCACTCTGACACCTCAAGAAGCCAAGAGGGAGCAGGTACCACTCCCCGATAAGGATGATATGCAGAGGGGGTCCCTGCCAGGAGCTGTGGCTTTGAGGGAGGGACCTGGCCAGCTCAAGATGACTGCAGGGAGGAAGCCAGGAGAATAAGCCCCCCACCTCCATTCCGCCCTCCTCCTCTCCTCTCCTGCTGGTGCCCTGAGCTCGGACCTCTGACCCCCTACACCTCCGTTTCCCAAATTGTGAGATGGCTTTAGGAGGTCCCTGGATAAAGATTTTTAAAAGTTTAATAGTCATGTGTTAACATAACACATTAAATGCTTATATCTTATTTATGTAAAAACATATTTATAAAATCTATTATTTCACAAATGTTTCTTTTTGGTGTAAGGCTAAACTGTAGATTTAAGTTTAAAAATGGACTTGCTTTGGGGGACTACATAAAATAAAAGAGTATAGGTGCTACAGGGGCATGGCAAAACTGACTGAAGTTTGGGGAAACGGGCTTCCCTACAGGAACTCTCCCACAGCATCTGATTCTTTGATCTCCAGTTTCACACACACACACACACACACACACACACACACACACACACACATACACACATATCTGAGATAACTATCCTGGAAGGTCAAGGATTCTTGATCACCAATGGTCACTTGTCCCTGATCCCCAGTGTTACAGAAGGGATGCAGGAATGCAAGGGAAGGTTGCTGAGACCCCATCCCAGAGTTTCCCTTACCTAGCTTACAGGGGAGCCAGAAGGGGAGCCCTGCATCTGCTTGAGTTCATCAGGGTGGGCTGCCCCTAAGTTCCCACAGTCCTGAAACTGAACCCTGGGCTGCATTGTGCTCTCACAGCAGAGCCAGAGGGACGGAGAAAAGGGGAGCCTGGACCCACATTCTGCTCTGGGGGAGGGAAGACAAGTACCACCCCCTTATTCCGGCTCTCACTTCCCTGGAGCATGTAGGTGCACCCCAAAGACGATACCCAAAGGGACTCTACCTGGTCATCAGTGGCTAGTCTCCCTCCCCTTTGCCACCTGGGAAAGTTGGTTAAAGGCCCTGCTTCCCTGCACCCACCTCTCGGAAGAGGCAGTACTGAGAGTCATTCAGTAGCACAGGCCACTTGGAATTATCTGTCTTCTCTTTTGGGGGTGTCGGCCCCACCCAAAGAAGGCCCCTGACATGCACCTCTGTTTAGAGCATCTACAGGAGAAGCCAGAGGACTTCAGGCAAAGGACAAATTACATTATGATTTATTATGTATCTTATGATGTCACTCAGAGAAGTGGTTTGACAGAATCTTTTCTGAGAAGTGGAAAAGTTTGAACCGTGATTCCAGGTTTGGAGCCAGGCAAAGTTGCACTCTGGGAAGGTGCTCCCTGCCCTCAACCACATAGGTAGAAGGACCAGATGTCCCAGTTTGCCAGGGGGCAGGCCCAGTTTATGCCTATTTGACCCCTTTCATTTAAAAAGGTATCTTGGTTTGGACAATAAATTGTAGCCACCTGAACTGTAGATACCTATGACTAGCCTCCAGAAAGAACACAAAATTTGGGGGTTGGAAGGGATTTCCCATGGTTCTTTTAGTTCATTCTGTTGCTGGAAGACAACAAGCAAGCCCCCCAGCCCTTCCACGGAGGGGGACCCCCATGCCTCCCTCCCAGGTGCTGGATCCAGCCCTTTACAGGCGTCTCAACAGGAAGGTTCACCACCACCACGTGCAGCACCACCCGCCAACCTTGTCCTCTCTGCCCAGAAGTCTCTGATAAGAGAGAGAAGAAAAGCTGGGACTTCTGGGGGAATGGCCTCTTGTTCTGACAGGGAGAAAGCCCTTGGCCTTGAAGACAAGCCCAGGAAGTAACTTATTCTGCTGGCTTCCTTGGCATAAAAGCAATGAGCTCGTGGAGATCCCCAGCGGGGAGGCCAGGGAGTGGCCTGCAGGAGACCTCAGGAGCGGCAGGGCTGCGGCTGTGACCCTGTCTGCGGGGTCAGGGTCGCCACCACCCAGAGCCCAGCTGGCCTGGAACCTGACCCCCGCCCCGCACCCCGCACCCCGGCACCTGCTGAGGGCAGGAGAGGAAGCCACCACTGGCTCTCCTGGGGCCTGGACCCCTGCCTGGGTCTGTCTGGGGCACCAGCCCAATTCTTATCTTCTTCTGACTGTACCCCAACCCCATTGGTCAGCCGCGTCCCGGGGAGCAGATGGGACCAGAATGGGCACGTCCCTGGGTTGGGGGGGTTATTTCTCCATTTTGCTATTTGGGGAAGGATGCGTTTGATTTTACTTAATTGTAGGACATGCATTATGTTCGTGCTGTGGGGCAGACAGGTGACCGTGCTAGGTGCTGGAAGTACAGGTGGCACTGGCTCCCGACCCTCGCTTGGATTGTCTTGGGTTTGTGGCACGATGCTCAAGGCACAGAGAAAGGAGCAGGTGCTCTGCCTGGGCTGGGGTGGGGGAGGTTCCAGAAAGGAGCAGCATTTGAGCACAGCCTTGCAAGTGGGGAAGGGCTTTCCAGGCCAAGGAAAGTGCTTGAACACGGGTCCGAGGTGTTCTGAGGAATGGACGCAGCTGGGCGGGCTTGGAAGCTGACACGGGTTGGAGAGATGTGCTGAGAGGTGGGGTAGGAAGACCCTCTGGGGTCTCACAGACTGGCTCTGTGGCGTTGGGCAAGTTATTTCACTTCTCTCAGCCGTAGTTTATTTATCTGTATAATGGGGATAATATAACCTGCTTTTATTCTTCTGAGAATGAAAGGATATATTGGATGTAAATCAACCAGCATGGTGCCTGGCATAGAAATGCTCACAAAATGTAAATTACTGGCACTGTTTCTACTGCTAATAATTAAGGTGGACTGTTCTTTTCTAAAATGTATCTCTTGAGTCACTGGAGTGAGAAGCAGGTCTGGACTTGTGCTTTCATTTAGGCAAATACTACCTGGTAGGAGATGCTGATGGAAGAAAACTCACAGGGCTGGCTTGCTGCAGGTTCTGCTGCCATCTTTCTCTGACAGTTGCATCAGGCCAGCACTGTGGCTCTTGATGTCAGTAAATGCATTTCTTAATTAATTTTTATTCCACAAATATTTATTGCGAACCTACTATGTGTCAGGTCTTGGGTCGGATGTCTTAGTATGAATATGTGGGTAATAGGTGACAGGGAGGCACAGAGAGAGAGAAGAAACCTCAGTTCTTTCCAAAACTGATTTTATAAAATGAGAAATGTGTTTGGAGGCTATAATTTAACTGCTTTTTGTGACCCTGTACCTGGAAACTTAGTGGGGGGGGGGTTAGTAGTTTCTTTCTGTGTGTCTCTTTCATTGGACTGTGGATGCCTCAAGAGTAGCCACTGTGGGGACAGACCACATTTGTCCGTTTGGTTGCTCAGCAGATACTTACTGAGCACCTACTGTGTGCCTAGCACTGTTCTGTGTACTAGCTGTTTAAATGGTCTTTGAGCTATGAAGCTATGAGCTATGAAGAGTTCTTTCAAGACCATAATGATTGCCTCTAAATGATCACTTTTGTCTTAGAAACAACCAAGCCTACTTTTCCCTGCCTGTTCTAGCTCACACAGTCTTGGGAGGAGAAAGGAGGAAAACCCGTGGACCTGTATTGTTGTCCGTGCTCAAATCAAATGCCTCTCAGGGGAGTGATGGGTGGGGAAGGGGCTGGAGGAGGAGGGGCCTCAGCTTCTGTTTTGCTCTCTCTGTAGAGATGGGGGGTTTCCCTAAAGGACAGCCTATGGACTCCCCGCTCCAGGCTGTCACGTTTCACTCTCCGTGGGGTGATGGTTTCTGTCTGTTAACGGAAGGAGCATCTACTCTCTCTCCCCTCGCCTCCCACACGTTTGAACTCAGTCTCTTCAGGAGGGGATTTATCCCCTTGTGTTTCATTGGAGCAAATGGCTGCCTCAGACACGTGAAGGAGACTAAAGAGTGATAACAAAACTAATTTAATAGTAGCAGTCGCCACCATGTTTGAGTCCTTATAATGTTCCAGGCGTACATTCATCTATAATGCTTTTCATGCGTTATCTCATTTAATCCTCACAACAGCACTGTCCAACTCGTACTGTCATCCACAGTTCACAGACAAGGAAAATTGAGACCAAAAGATGGAGTAAGTAAGCAGTCCGCGGTCACACAGCTGTACATAGAAGAGCTGGGAGTTGAGCCCACTTCTCTCAGGCTTCAGGTGACTTCACCCATACACCATCCTGGTAGAGGGGTTGACTCACTTCTCTCCCGACCCTTCGCTTCTCTCATCCCTCCCTCCCTCCTCCTCTGTCTTAAAGATACTTTGGTTGACGAGCCAGGCTTAGAAAACCCCAATGAGCTTTCTCTAGAGTGGGGTCATTGATAGCAAGGCACCCACACTGGGGCCACAAGGGTTAACTCTGGCCCAGTGCTTCAGTGGTGAAGGCCTTGGCCTTGGGAGGCGGCTGTTAGTCCTCCTTTCTAATTAAAAATCACCACCACTGGCTTTCCTCCCATGCTAACTAGAAGAGTGTGTGTATGTGTTTGTGTGCATAGCTCTTTATCTCCGTTTCCTGTTTCATATTTAATTCGACATTTTTTCCAGTTTGTGGATGTGGAACACGTGTAAGGTTGGGCCACGGTCTGTTAGTAATCATTCCCGCGTTTGGGGGCTGGCTTGTTCCCACTGAGCCTGACCAGAGGCTTGTGGATCCCAACCTTCCCGCCTCACATAAGTTCCTTTGTCCTGATCACCCTGGTTTCTGAAGGGACTGCCTTTGGGGCAGTTTTGCCTTGCACATTGCTTTCTGGAAGATCTGGGATGGTTCTTGTGTATGTGGGGGCAGGGGTGGGGAGGTAGCACGGAACCCCAGTTCGGTAGATAAAGATGGAAGGCTCTGGGAAAGACAGCCCCCATCAGTGGTCAGTTGGGTGGGGTTGGAGGCTGAAACGCAGCCCCAGATCTTTGTACTTCGTCAAGGCTAGATACGAGTCGTGGTGAATTTTTAAGAAGTATTTATTTGTTTATTTATTTGGCTGTGCCAGGTCTTAGTTGTGGCATGAGAGATCTAGTTCCTTGACCAGGGATTGAACCCGGGCCCCTGCATTGGGAGCGTGGAGTCTTAACCACCAGGGAAGTCCCCGAGTCATGGTGAATATTAAGTGTTCACCTCCTGACCTTTCTCTGAGGTTTGCGAGCCTCAGCCAGTCTGGTCTGGACTCTCAGGCAGGGCTGCCCCTGCTCAGCAGCATGGCCTTGTGGACCCCATCATGGAGTGTGGGGTGGAGGCCCCAGGAGGGGCGGGTGGCTCTGGGGACTGGGGACCCTCCGCTTTCTCATCAGTGCCTCCTCAGCTGAGCAGTGGGTCTGATGAGAGAGATGGAAGTCCTGTTGAGCCTTAAGTGTCCTAGGGACCCTCCCCGCAACATGGATGAGAGTTGGGGTTCAGAGCCACTGTCCAGGGTCTTGCTCAAACGCCCTGGTCTCTCCAGTGGTAATAGTTCTCCTCCTGCTAACTGGAGCTTCCCCACTCGCCTGGGTGTTTCTGAGCCCTGAATTTTTTTTTTTTTTGCAAGTAGCCTCTGATTGCTAAGGATTATCTCATGTAGAGAATGCAATCAAAGCAATTGGAGAATGAGAGCTGGGAGGAAGCTTACCAGTCAGTCTGATCTGGGAAGAACAGAACCTGGGGTCCTTGGAGCCTTAGAATATGCTTGGGGGCAGAGGGGGAGTCTTGGGCCCCTGATTGCTGCACAGTTCTGTGTGGTGGGCACACATGCATTTTCTGGGGAGAGGGTCCCTGGCCTCCATGAACTTGCCAAGGTGTCTGGACTTCTCCAGAAAGGGAAGCATCACTGGTCTAATCACCACCACTTCACCAATCACCTCACCAAAGAGTGCTGTAGAAAAGTCCCAGAGGAATACAATGGGGGCTGGGGCACACAGGGCTGCAGGGTCTGCAGGGTCTAAATTCTTCTAGACCTCATACTTTCAGGTGACGTTTGCTAACAGGTGAGATACCTGTCCCCTCCCCTCAGAAGGGTGGATGAGGTAGAAATAAATAATTTGTATTTCTTTGCAGACAGGAGTAATCCATTTTTATTATTCGCTCTTAGCTTTGAGGATGTACAGTGAGGAGTCTCCATTATAAAAAATTATAACCAGCCCAGACTCCCTGGCTTTGAATACTCCATTATAAAATGCAGTTCCTTTTGTCACAATATTCTTATCTTCTGTTTGTTTCTGAGCTGAACAGAAATGCCCTAAGCTCCACCCCAGCTGTAGAGTTTCTAGACCAAAGGCTACTGTTTTCTTCCTGCAGGAACCCTGGGGTGTTTGGGGGTTAAAAGGCCTGGACCAGCCATGTGTGTTTAAAAAACAAGGCTGATTCCACAGCCGGCGGCTCCAGCCTGACTCCATCCTGCTGTTAATGGAGGACAGAGGACCACTTACAGCTTCCTCTTCACCCTGTAACAAATAACCCAGTGCTCCCCCAGGCCTTCCTGTGCCCCCCACCCACACTGCCCTCCTGGTGGCGGCAGCAGCAGGCCTGTTCCAGTCTGTTTTCTCAGAAGGCCCTGCTCCTCTCTGTGATAAGGCCGCGACTAACCACTTTAGCCCGGGGTGGCTAGGCTGCCTTGCGTCTGTCCGGTGTTTGGCTACTGTAGAGCCTCCCGGGCAGGGTGGAGTCCTTTGTCCTGTAAACAAAGCTTGGTCCAGGTTTGAGCACAGGCTTGTGTGGTACCTCTTCTGGGCAGGCCTCCTTGCCTGCTCTAGCCCAGGTGGGTTACCTCTTTTTGTTGCATTCATTTAACACACGTTTGTTATGCATCCTTTAAAAAAATTCCTTATCACAGCCTATAGCTACACAGTTTAGCTAGTCATCGTCGTCATCATCGTTACCATAATTCCCGTTTACTGGAATTCAGTCTGTCCTCAACTTGGTAGTAGGCATCTTACACGAAGTGTTTTATTGACTCAGCACAAGAATCCCATGAAGTTGGCACCATTGGTATCCCATTTTACAGACAGGGAAACCGAGGCATTTTTGTGTTCCCCTTTCTTAGCTTTTATCACCCTCTGTGGTCCATTATGTGTTTATTTGGTTATTTGTTTCATATCTGGCTCGTACATTATATCATGAACTCCACGAGGGCAAGGATTTCCATTCGGAGGTGTTGGGGGTCTGGCACGAGCAGTGTCCGGCACCCAGGAGGTCCTCAGTAAAGACTTTCTTGATGGTTGAATAAAATGCAGGAGGCTGTCACTTGTCCACAGCCTCCCAACTCATCAGCGGTGAAGCTGAGATTTGAACCTGTGAAGCAGTGCCTCTCAGCTGGGTGAGTCCTTGTACCCAAACAGACCTTCAGCTCCTTCAGGCAGGGCCAAGGTCTTCCCTGAAAGTGCAGCCAGGCTTTGGAGTGGGACCCACCTGGGTTCAAATACTGGTTCTACCACTCAGTTGGGTGACACTTGGAAAGCTACCTGTCCATTCTGAACCCAAGGGTCCACATACCTGAAGTAGGAAAAATAAGGCCCACCTGACTGGGTTGTTGTGAGAATTAGAAATAATACATGGGTTTCCTGTTTATCCTAAGCTTTTAACCAAAAGAAGTTTTTGATCCTTCTTTGACCCTCAAACACATCTTTCTCTCCAGAAATAACTACTATTAATGGTTTGGTGTGTATGCGTTTACGTAAATAATATACATTTTACATAAAACTATGCTAGGCATGTTCTGAAATTTGCTTTTTTCATTAGCCTCTACCGGGGGCCTTTCCCTGTCACTACGTTCAGATTGACTTCAGTCTTCTCAATGGCTGCACAGCATTCCTGGTGTAGGAATACTGGAGCATTACTTACGTAACAATTCTCCTATTATGGCCTTTTACGTTGTTTCCAATTTTTCTTTATTTCATGCAAGACGGCAGTGAACATTGTTTCTCTTATCTACTGCTGAGGAACAAAGCCCTTAAAACTCAGTGGCTTAAAACAACTTCTGATTTCCTCATGTTTCTATGAATTGAGTGGTTCTTCCGCCTTATGTGGTGTTGGCAAAGGTAGAGTGTCTAAAACATGGCTGGCCGTTGGTGCGGGCTGGTGGCTGGGAGCTGAGCTGGGCTGTCACCAGGAGCACGTTGACTGTCCTCTAAGTGGTCTCTACACATGGCTTGGGTTTCTCACAGCATGGGGCTGGGTTCCAGAATGTTACTTCTGCCATTTTCTGTTGATCAACTCCAGTCACGGGGCAGGCCCAGATTCAAGGGGGCGGGAGACAAGCTCTACCTCTTGATGTGGAAGCAGCATCCATGCCTGTGCAGGAGGAGGAAAATTGTTGGGGGCCATTTTTGGAGACTGGCTACACATTTATATATGAACGTAAGTGTACATGTATCATTGTTCTTCCTGTATCTTTGTAAATAGGTGGGAGTGTTTTATAGGTTAATTCCTAGAAGGGAATTGTTGGCTCAAGGGGTATGCACATTTCTGCTCTGGGTAGCTACTGCAAATTTGCCTTCAACAAAGCTGTACCCAAACACGCTCTCCTCAGCAAAGAACAAGAATGCCCTCTTGGGCTTCCCTGGTGGCGCAGTGGTTGAGAGTCCGCCTGACGATGCAGGGGACACGGGTTCGTGCCCTGGTCCGGGAAGATCCCACACGCCGCGGAGTGGCTGGGCCCGTGAGCCATGGCCGCTGAGCCTGCACGTCCGGAGCCTGTGCTCCGCAACGGGAGAGGCCACAACAGTGAGAGGCCCGCGTACCGCAAAAAAAAAAAAAAAAAAAAACCCTCTCCAGCGCTGGATATCATCAATTGTTTTTATCTTTGTCCCTCTGATGGGTGAAAAATTGCATCTTGTTTTTACTATTAGTGGTATTCAGCATCTTTTTAGATTTTCATTCTTCTTTCTACTTGAGAGTTCAATTTGGGGATGTGCCGGTAGATATCCTATCCCTCTGGCACCATCAAGGAAACAGGGTGATGGTTTGGGGGGCTGAGGGGGGCAGACACCGCATATGAGGACTCTGATTCGAGGCCTCATCAAACAGCTCTGTGCCTGTGACCTGCCTTTGAGAGAGAGGGTTTCATGGTGTCCGTGAGCAAATTATTAACCCAGGCTCATTACTTACTTAGATGGGTTTTCAGAGGGCTCTGTAGTTCCTAGTAAGAGAATGTTCTGCACATCACTGGAATTGTAAGGCCAGCTCTGAACTCTGAGCCCAGTGGCTGGGCTGCAAAAGCCCATTTAGTAATGAGGAGGGAGTGGGCTACAGGCAGCCAGATCAGGGGAGTAAATCCTCTATTTAATGCCCTCTTGTTAACATGCTTTTCAGCCTCTTTCCTTCTAGTGTTCCCACTTTCCCACAAAAGGAAGGTAAAAAGATGTTGGCAATCATGCCTTTGATGGAATAGTCCAGGGTTTAATTCAAAAACACTCACTGGTCAAGTTTGCTCCCACGGATTTTCCCGCTTTGGATCCAAGCCCCCATCTCCTGGACTTTGCTCACTAGCATGTCATACAGGACCGTTTTGGTTATGAGACAGAAAAGCCAACACTCACTCTAGCTTAAGCAGGAGAATAAAAATGTATATTTAGGGCTTCCCTGGTGGCGCAGTGGTTGAGAGTCCGCCTGCCGATGCAGGGGACGCGGGTTCGTGCCCCAGTCCGGGAGGATCCCACGTGCCGCGGAACAGCTGGGCCCGTGAGCCATGGCCGCTGAGCCTGCGTGTCCGGAGCCTGTGCTCAGCAACGGGAGAGGCCACAACAGTGAGAGGCCCGCGTACCGCAAAAAAAAAAAAAAAAAAGTATATTTATTGGATCATAAGATGTCTAGGTGTGGAGATGGGAATGGATTGGAGTCAGGGCCCAAAGATGGCGATCATCAAGCTAGGACTCTGTGTCTCAGATCTCCTCTGCTATCCTTAGACTCCTTGTGAGACATGAGGGTGGTGGGCTGGACCTTCATCCTCAGGGTTCTCGGTTCAGAGTGCCTGTCTCAACCTCTGGGTCCCCAGCAAGGCCCCTGTGGCCCATTGGCTCTGGCTCCCCAGGGCCATTTTCCCATCCTGGATGTAAGCCCTGTGGCCCAGGGGACCTGGCACAGTGATTGGCTCAGGCTGGGAGGTGTGTTCCACCCCAAGGCCTGTGTTCTGGAAGCTCACCTTGAGCCTGGAGAAGGAGTGGAGCCCAGACCAGCCCTGGAGGCTCTTTCCTGAAGGCAGAGGAAAGGGCGTGGGGAACGTCAGGGACCCAAGTCATTGTCCCTGGTTCCTTCATGGTGCGTATCACACGGTCATTCATTTAGGATAGAAAATCCACCAGGGGGAGGGATTTGGGGATCCAACAGCTCAGGTAAAGCCAATTATTTCATCTCAGGACCAACAGTGGCAAACAAAAAACTGCAGGTAGACTAAGAATAATTGCCAATGATCCCAAAGCCTGGGTTTCATCACTGGTTATCGTTGGTTTTTCTGCATTCGCAGGGTGGGTGGGGACGAGGCTAGATGTGACCCCTTCTCCAGCCCTCTTGCCCTAAGGGACGGTGGCTGAGTGGACAAAAGGCCCAGAAGGGAGGAGGGCAGGAGCTGGTAGGGTGGCCCCTTTCAAAATCCAGTTACAGGATTAGAATTTGTAAAAATTGATTATCTTTATTGCAGACTGTCTATACGGGTTTAGGTCAAGGGTCTATATTTTCTCCAACCACAAACTTACACAGTTTGGAGAAGTGAAATGTCCTTCTTGGCCCGGCTGGGCCAACAACCCTGGGACGGATGTATTAACAGTTCCCGATGGGGTTATTAGCCTCCTGTTAATCCCTTTATGGTTTACTTTTTTGGTTTTGTTTTGTAGAGAAAATTCAGGTTAAATATTTATTGTAGAGGAAAGGAATGCTGCTCCCTCCTGCCTCTCCTGCTTTGTTGCTGTTAGTTGTCTACTTGGCAATAGCATGCAAACAGGATAAACTGTTAGCGGTACCAAATGCTCTATGGGCAAAGTCTATCGCCCGGACCCTCTGGCCCAGCAGCCCTGCTCACCAGCCCAGAGGCATCCTTCCTGAGAGAGTCCACACACTATTTCTTTTTCATAGAAAAATGTCCCACATATACATTACTGAATGATGACTTATTTTTGTTGTTCTTTAAAATAAAACAACTAGAATTGTCCACAGCAGTGACTTCAAACACCCCTCCCCACCCCCCCACCCCCCGCCTCCCTGAGTTGAGGCCACAGAGTTAGAGAAACAAATCCCGCCACACCTCCAGTCACACTGCCTCTGGCGGTGTACACACATCTGCGTGTTCTCTTCCCAACGCTCTGCATTCACCAGGCCGCACGCTGAACAGCTTCCTAGCTCGTTTGATCAAGAAACGGTTTCGCTCAGCATTATTTGACAAGATCCGCCCCCCCTCCCCCCACCTTATTTGCTGTCTGGGCTCCGTTCGAACACCCCCCAGTTTCCAAAAATAAAGCCCATCCTCAAAGGTGAAGACTCACCACCACCGAGGCTGCCCCGAAGTTGCTGGCTCAGAACCTGACGGCCCTTCTGAAAGAAGAGGCCAAGAAACATGGCAAACGGGGCAAGACTCCACTGGGGAAGCTTTCGTGTCACCCCTGCTGTGTCCCAGGCCTTGTGTGTGGCCCCGGGGATAAAATGATGAATGATGCACAGCCCCCTTTCCCAGCAGCGCTTAGTGCAGTCCCGAGGGGTGGGCATGGGCGTGGCTGTGACATAATCACTCATGTGGGTCTCAGCCCCATGGAGATGGCTGTGAATGATGTTCATTCTAGACATAAAAGTTCTGCTGTTCGTTGGAAAAAAAAAATCACTCTGTAGTCCTGTGCCTTAAAGTGCAGCAAGCAGAGATGCGGAAATAATAATAGTAACAAATAACTGCAGAGCACAGGGGTCAGGCCCTGTCCCAAGTGCTTCTAAGCCTTATCTCACTGATGCCTCAGAAGAGCCCTGTGAGGTCGCACTCCTGTGTGGTCATGCTCATTTTACCGGTGAGCACTTGACCTCAAAGAGAGATGGGAGCTCCAGGGCGTGAAGCCGGGGCTCAGTGGAAGCAGCGTTTCACACCCGGTCCTTCTGCTTCCCGTGCCCACACCTTAGGCCCTGTGCAGAAAGCACTGCCCACCTGGCACTGTGACACGTCTGACCCATCCTTTGGCAATTTGTTATGAAATAGAAGTTGGTTTTTTTTTGTTTGTTTGTTTGCGGTACGTGGGCCTCTCACTGTTGTGGCCTCTCCTGTTGCGGAGCACAGGCTCCGGACGCGCAACCACTGCACCACCAGGGAAGCCCAGAAGTATTTTTTAAAGTGAACAACTGACTGTTTCCAAAAGAACCTTGATTCCTTGTAGACAGATTCATACTAAGGAGCCCGATTTGTGCTCTATCAAAAAGAGGTAACATCGTTATTTAATAAAAAGAAACATCTTCATTAGTTTGTAGTAGGGCCATAAATTTTGTTCACACCACTTTCAGATGTGCAGAGAAAGTATATCTTTTTTTTAATAGTACAATGTATTAAAATTTTTATTTAAATATAGTTGATTGTCAATATTATATTAGTTTCAAGAATACAACATAATGATTCAATATTTTTATAGATTATGGTCCATTTAAAATTACAAGATAATGGGAGAAAGTTATAGCTTCTTTATTTAAGGTTATAACTGGTAGAAGCCCCCACCCTACCCCTACCTGCTGGGTGGCAGAAAAAAAGCCAGTGCAGCCCAGTGTAGCTTATGATGGAGTCTGACTTTTTTTTTTTTTTACTTTTTATTGGAGTATAGTTGATTTACAGGGTCTGATCTTTTAAATCGTCTCTTGAGGGCTTCCCTGGTGGCTCAGTGGTTGAGAATCTGCCTGCCAGTGCAGGGGATACGGGTTCGAGCCCTGGTCCGGGAAGATCCCACATGCTGCGGAGCAGCTAGGCCCGTGAGCCACAGCCACTGAGCCTGCGCGTCTGGAGCCTGTGCTCCGCCACAAGAGAGGCCGCGATAGTGAGAGGCCCGTGCACCGCGATGAAGAGGGGCCCCCGCTCGCCGCAACTGGAGAAAGCCCTCGCACAGAAACGAAGACCCAACACAGCCAAAAAATAAATTAATTTTTTTAAAAAGTACATACCTCATTGTAATATTAAAAAATAATAATAGTCTCTTGAGGTTTCACTCAGTCTCTTCTCCCTGGTCTGAGAGGCTGGGCAGGGAGGGGCTTGGGGGAATTCACAGTCTGGGGTGAGGGTTTCCTCTGTCCTTGTGCTTGCCCTTGGGTGTGAGCTGGCTGGTGTCACAGAGGACTGTTGGGGGCCACTCCTGTCGCTGGGTCACCATGGTGTCTGCTGTACGTTTGAGTTCATTCCTGCTCAGCTCAGATAGCGGCTGTTAGGACATCCTGCTGACCTGTGTTACCCTCAGTAGACCCTCCTGTGCTTCTGCTTGGTCCTCCATCTGCCCCTGGGCAGGAGTTCCACCCTTGGCCTCTGGTTCTTTACTCAGTGTGCCCGCCGAGCAGGAACCGAGAAAGCTCCACAGGCCCCCCGGACCCTCTCCTCTGGCCAGGCTGCTTGGCCCGCTGTTCTGTATTGGAAACCCTTCCAGAGGCCACATCAGAAGCGGGGCAGGAAGCTCCCCTGCTCACTGTGCGTTCTTCACCTGACCTAGCTCCCACCTCCTCTCTGAGAGAAAATTGAGAAATACACGCCTACACGTCAACCTCTTGATGTTTCTGCTTGCCGTCCTCTCCCCACAGTCCTTTGGGCGAGAAGGGGTGGGCTTTTCCTTCCTCTCCATTCTATTTGTTTTCCCAACTCCAACCTCATGGCTACGTCTCAATGGCCAACGGCAGCGAGGGATGCCTATGCACAGCAGTCATTTTCTCCAGAGAAATGATCATTTCTAACTTCTTCAGTCTTTTCCTTTTACGTCCTTAAAGTGGGTGTTTGTCAAGAGTTGTGAAATCACTTTTGACAACCTCCTTTTGACTCCTACATTGGTGAGTTAGTGCCCTCCTTGGCGTCAGTGATTTTGTTCTCGGCCACAGAACCTCAGAAAACACCAAGACATCAGAGTCATGTTTAACGCCCGGTGTCTGGAGCCTTGCAGCATACTGAGTGTGTACCTCCCTATAGGGTGGATGGGTAAACTGAGGCTTAAAGAGCTTAAGTTCTCGAATAGATCACAATGAGATGAGCTAATAAAAGAAGGTCATGGTAGATGTTGAATTTGAGATAACTTTTCCAATATTAGATTTTTTTGTTCTTCCGCAGACTTAACACATGTTTGTTTGATGTTTGGCTTGTCAAGTTCAATTTTCACTTTAGATAGGTAAGCTTTTGTTGATTAAAATTTTTTTTAATCATTTAATTTGTCAAATATTTCTGTATTCATCTGTTGTGAGATGCAGAGGCCTCTTTTATAGAAGAGGGCATATTTTCAGAACCAAAATGTTCCTGGTTCGTGGATGGATCTAAGTAGGTCAGTATTTTATGGTACCCCTTTGACTCCCCAATTCAACCTCACCTGGACAAGTCGGCCGGGAGCACCACTTCCTGAAATGTGTCCTTAAGCTCATTGTTAGTAAAGAAGGCACAATGGCAGAAGGTGTGTGTTTCAGGTCAAAGAGGTTGGGGAAACAGGTTAAACAGAGTTAACCGGGCGTCTTAACCCCTGGGCTTCTCACACCTCTCACCACACACACCATTGTATTAATCCCAGGAGGGACTATCATAGATATTAGTATGCCCAAACGGATTTTTTTAAAAATTGAAGTATTGTTGCTGTATGGTACACCTGTTACACAAGTTACAGGTGTACAATACAGTGACTCACAATTTTTTTAAGTTACGCTCCATTTATAGTTATTATAAAATATTGGCCACATACCCCATGTTGTACTATATATCGTTGTAGCTTATTTTATACCTAATAGTTTGTACCTCTTTTTCCCCTATCCCTATATTCCTCTCCCCAGTCCCGTCTCCCCACTGGTAACCACTAGTTTGTTCTCTGTATCTGTGAGTCTGCTTCTTTTTTGTTATATTCACTAGTTTGTTGTATTTTTTTAGATTCCACGTATTAGTGATATCATACAGTATTTGTCTTTCTCTTCTGACTTATTTCACTTAGCGTAATGCCCTCCAAGTCCATCCATGTTGCTGCAAATGGCAACTTTCATTCTTTTTTATGGCTGAGTAGTATTCCGTTGTATATATATATATACCTCGTCTTCTTTATCCGTTCATTTGTTGAGCTTAGGTTGCTTCCGTATCTTGCCAACTGTAAGTAATGCTGCTATCAACATTGGGGTGCATGTATCTTTTTGAATTAGTGTTTTTGTTTTTTTGGGATACACGCCCAGGAGTGGAATTCCTGGGTCATACGATAGTTCTTTTTTAAGTTTTTTGA
This sequence comes from Monodon monoceros, assembly GCF_005190385.1. NCBI lineage: Eukaryota > Metazoa > Chordata > Mammalia > Artiodactyla > Monodontidae > Monodon > Monodon monoceros. The sequence continues at coordinate 118,900,755 of NW_021703768.1, forward strand.
GAAACCTCCATACTGTTTTCCACGGTGGCTGCACCAGTTTACATTCCCACCAACAGTGTAGAAGGCCTCCCTTTTCTTCACATACTCGCCAACATTTGTTATTTGTGTTCTTTTCGATGATAGACATTCTGACAGGTGTGAGGTGATATTTCATTGTGGTTTTGGGGTTTTTTTTAATTTATTTATTGTTGGCTGCATTGGGTCTTGGTTGCTGCACGCGGGCTTTCTCTCTAGTTGTGGTGAACGGGGGCTACTCTTCGTTGTAGTGCGCGGGCTTCTCATTGCGGTGGCTTCTCTTGTTGCGGAGCATGGGCTCTAGGCACACGGGCCTCAGTAGTTGTGGCACGTGGGGTCAGTAGTCGTGGCTCGCGGGCTCTAGAACGCAGGCTCAGTAGTTGTGGCACGTGGGCCTGGCTGCTCTGTGGCATGTGGGATCTTCCCGGACCAGGGCTCGAACCCATGTCCCCTGCACTGGCAGGCGGACTCTTAACCACTGCACCACCAGGGAAGCCCTGTCATTGTGGTTTTGATTTGCATTTCCCTGATGGTTAGTGGTGCTGAGCATCTTTTCATGTGCCTGTTGGCTATCTACGTTTCCTCTTTGGAAAAATGTCTATTCATTTCTTCCACCCACTTTTTAATAGGGTTGTTTGTTTTCTTGATGTTGAGTTCTATGAGCTGCTTATATATGTTGGATATTAATCTCTTATTGGTCATATCATTTGCAAATATTTTCTCCCATTCAGTAGGTTGTCTTTTCACCAACTTATTTTTTGATGAGCATTTCGTGGGACTAATGTTGCATGGAACCCTCTCTGGAAAGTGCTGACCTAGACTGCACCATGTAGAGGAAAACAAGGAACTCATATTATCTTCGTATTTCCTTCTGAACACAATCTGTGATCCCTGAGTCAAAGAGGGAGCCTGCAGGACCAAACAGTTTTCATGGTCAGTGCAGAGCCGAGGGTCACAGTGCTTTATTGTTTGGGCCCAGCAAGTTCTCTTCCACAAACAAACCAGCACCAGCTTCCTTCCACCTCTGACAGATGCAAGTCGCTCCTGAGGAAGGTGTTGGGGTTATGCTGCTTGGCTTGGAGGTGGGAGAGGGTCTCTTCAGTCACAAGAAGTAAATATTCTTCAACCTTTCCCTCACCCATCCCTACATCAAACACTATAGCTCTCCTCCAACCAAAACAACACTCCAAAAGGAACAGTTGAGGGGAAATGAACAGGAGTTGCAAGAATCTGCCTGACACTTCCTTCTCTGCCCTAGTACCATATTGCTTTAGACCACAAATATGATCCAAGCCGCGTTAGATTTGAATGACAACAGGAATTAGTTGGAACAAGATTCCACCTCTGTTTTGTTGTCATGTAGCCCCTTTAGCCAAGGCCTTAGAGATGGTAGAATTAACAAGAGCAGGCAGGTATTAGCAAAATTAGCAGTTTGGGTTGACTCTCCAAGGTGGTGGGCTAACAGCAGTTGAATGGCTCAGTTAACTTTTCTAAGGGCTTCAGGAAGGAGCTAGGCCCCATCTCCCAGCTACACTGGAACTGTAGATTGGGTTGGCTTTTCTGGTGCATAAAGACGGCCTGAATGCTTGGGATGGGGGGTGGAGGGGTCAGGCTGGAAGGGCTCTGAAAGACTCTATAGATGAGAACAAAATCTTGCCCACCTGGGAAAGACCTCTTGGGTTATATACCACCCCCTAACAGATTTATATGTCTGAGGTATGAAGCCAGCTCTTGGAGAAGTAATGCTATAAAAACAAAGCCACAGAGGGTATAAATTTGCTGACTGCACAAGCCGTAAATCAGTGGTGAGGGGGTCCAGAGCCCTGAAGAGGCCCAGTGCCTGCAGAATCGGAGGGCAGCCCAACTCACAGGGCTTCTGCTGGGCCTGTCATGTCCACTGCAGAATAACCAAAGATTCCCCCCTGCCTCCCCCACCAGCCTCTGTTTTGGAAACTTAGATGCTGCTGACAGAGCCTGGTGGCGTGTGGGGTTTTTCCATTTCTGAAGGCCACCAGCGCTTCTCGGAGCTCCTGCCACATGACCCTGGCTGTCCTAAATCATTTTCTTATTGCTTCATATCTTAGTTCTCTTCAGAGATTGTTGGCTTAAAGACATGGGTTGTGTCTTGTGTGTTTCTGTGTACTGCACAGCAGCCACTCAGTCCTTTGCCTTTAACAGATGAATAGGTGACGCTCTTGGGGAAGGGGGTGTCTGACCTGCCCATTGATCCCCTAGTTACCAAAAAGTGCCCCTCTCCCTCATCAAAAATGGGTGCAGGTGCCAAGTTTGTCCTGTGTAACCCTACTCCCCTATAAGAGGTAGATTTCTGTCTGATGCTTGACCACTCAGTTTATCTCTCCTGGGAACTTGGGACCGGGAACCAGGCACTGGTTGGTTTCCTCTAGTCTTTTGAATGGGGCCTGTAAAACAGGAGCTGGGGATCATCACTGCCATCTTCTGCCGTGTGAATGGAGAACAGAGGAGAAAGGTCTGCCAAGAGAGGAGAGTGGAGCAGATGTGCAGAGAGCAGCATTGACAGGCGACTATGTGGCCAAAGAATCAGAGGGGAAGGGAGCCTGCCCTGGCTCCCACTGGCTCTCCAGGTCCTGGTTTCTGCCCTTCACGAGACCTAGATGCTCCTCCTGTCTTTGGATTCCGAGAGATATACCTGAATCCTTATAAATTCATCTTCTTTGCTTAAACAAGTTTGAATGGGTTTCCGCTTCTTGCAACCAGAGAACCTTAACTAAGCAATATGAAAAATAAGGTATCCTTGGTTGAATTCCCAAGTTATTTCATCAGCACACCTTTTTGGCTTCGCTTATAGAATATATCTAGAATATGACCATTTCTCACCATCCCCAGGACAACCGAGTCTCCATTATCTCACTTGGATTGTTGCAGCAGCCTCTCCACCGTCTCCTTCCTTTCACTCGTGCCTCCCCACAGTCTGTTCTTCACCAGCAGCCAGGGGGCAGAGGGTCCTTCCCTTCCCTTCCCTCCCTTCCCCTTCCTTCCTGTGTTGTCCCATCCTTTTATGAATAGATTTGTCCTGAAGCCATTAGGTGGGACAAAGCATGATAGGTGCCTGGTGCACCTGGGGAGAGCTGCTGTGGTCCAGAATGAAGTCAGGGTCTGAATAGAGTAAGGAGGGGGTCTGTGTAGAAAGACTGCCTGACTTGAGGCATCAAAACCCAAAGGGACGATAGGGTATCCAAGGAGGAGGCATATCAGAGCCTTTGAAAGGTGAAAAAGGTGTCCAGGTGGTACAGGGAGCACCCTCATGAAGAAAGATGGGAAGGCAGACCTGGGTGGGACAGGAGGGTACCTACAGGGGGGTATATACCTACATAATAGGTATGCCCTGTTATGGGGTTTTAGAGTCCAAATAGAGTGAGGAAGGTATCTGTGCAGAAGAGGGGCCTGGCACGAAGGTTCAGAGTCCAAGCAGAGTGAGGAACGTGCCCATGTGGGTGGAGGTTGTACCAGCGTGGGAGTCAGAGGGTAAGAAGGGCATCCAGGGGAAAGGATGGTGATGGCAAATTGGTGACATCAGGGAAAATGATCGAATGATCAATGATTAGGACTGATAAGAGCCAGGTTTCTCAGTGTCAGCGAAAAGAGTTACAGTTATGGAGAGGGATAAAACTTAAGTGAACCCTGTGGTATTAGACTGGAATTGGAGATGTCTATCAGAACTCATGGCTTTCAACACATAGGTAGGTAGGTAGGTAGGTAGGTAGGTAGATAGATAGATAGATAGATAGATAGATGATAGATAGATGTAAATATCCACTATCTCTGACCACTGAGGGCCTGGGAATAGTGACACTTCAATAGCAATGAACACACCTAGCACCCAGATCTTGGTTTCTAAATATCATTTTCCACTATCAGGAACTAGAGCTCCTTGGAGAAATGGTTGATACCTAGATTAGGGCATGGAAAGTACAAGAAGAGCCTGGAACATCTTCTTGTGCCAGAAAGCAAGGATGTGCTCAAAACTTGGTGGGGAAATGTCAAATGGACACGGAAGCCAGCTTGGAGGGGCTTCTGCTGGCCGAATCTGGGACAATTTGAACCACAAAATAAATGATGATAGTGATGAACTATAACCCGCTGACTGAGTTAGGAAACCCTGATTCCATACTAATATAAATTAGAAATGAATATTTACATCGTTTTAAATATTCTCTCCACAAGCTATTTTTAATTTCAAAAGGGAAGAAAGTAACTCTGCAGTGAAGCCTGGCAGACATGACATTAATCAGATGATCAAAGTGAGCATCGCTGGCAATGGGGCAAATTGAAATCATGCACCACCGGTAGGGCATCAGTCAGCCTTACTTCTCTGTATTCTTGCTAAAGGTGCATAACCAGAATCTAATCATAAGGACCACACTGAAAGACATTATCCAAAATAGCTGATCAGTAATCTTCAAAAGCGTCTAGGTCGTGAAGGCTGAGGACCTGTTCCAAATTGAAGGAGGCTAACCAGACGTGATGTCAATGTGTGATGCTGAACTCTCTCTGGGCCACCAAGGTTCAGCTGATCTAAGCCAGGCTCTCTGGTCTTGGCTCCAGGCTGTGGGTTGAGTCCAGGTCTGCACCATGCGTCCCTCATCCTCCTTGGATTGTCAGGTCCCTGAGACACATTCTTTTCATGGCCAAAAAGGAAGTCATGCGCAACCATATTTCAGATTTCATCTCACTTCATATCTGAAATGTCTATTTGGCTAATGCAAGTCACAAGGCCCAGAGTCAAGGGTGGAAAGGCACATCCTGCCCTCCATGAAACCACAGCGGAGGTCTGGGTGGGTGCTACTGCTGTTGTGGACCAGTAACCCCACCTCCCACACTTACTATGTGCCTTAACGCTTTTCCAGGCACACTGCATGGCCTGTGAATCCCCATGTCGGTGTGTGTTAGTGCCACCCACGCTGCTGAATCCCAGGAAGGTACTCCCCCTGACTGATCAATGGCTGCTGAATGTTTTTCTATCCTTGTTGAGGAAGAGACTAAAACTACCCTGTGAATGTTCCCTACCTATGTTCGTTCCAGGCAAAGGAGGCCTCCCTGCAGTTTGGATGTATCTGCTAAAATGTAAAATGTGCCAACTTTTGGAGTCATCAGTTTCATTTCTCTGTCCTAGAAAATAATCACAGATGTGATTTTTAAAAAACGGGCATGAACAAGGGTGCTTCTTTAAATGAATCTTTTTTTTTTTTTTTTTTTGCGGTACACGGGCCTCTCACTGTTGCGGCCTCTCCTGTTGCGGAGCAGAGGCTCCGGACGTGCAGGCTCAGCGGCCATGGCTCACGGGCCCAGCCGCTCCGCGGCATGTGGGATCTTCCTGGACCGGGGCACGAACCCGTGTCCCCTGCATCGGCAGGTGGACTCTCAATCACTGCAACACCAGGGAAGCCCCAAGGGTGCTTCTTATAGCATGGTTTATAAGAGCAATGAAGAGGAACTTCCCAAAGGTCCTTCTGCAGGGAAAGAGTTGAATAACGCTGGCATTTCCATAATAGTTCAAAAGAATGAAGTATAGTCATGCGTTCTTATCAGTTTAGTTAGAGAAGTGGAACCACCAGGGGGTACTGGGTGTGCGTGCATGTGTGTGTGTGTGTGTGTGCGCGTGTGTATGTGATGGGGATTTTACTTTACACAATTGGGAGAGCTGGTTGAACAGTCTTTGTTCAACTGTAGACTGTAGTCTCCTCGTCTGATGCAGGAGCTTGAAGTCCACCAGGCAGGCAGGTAGAGTCTTGAGAATGATATAAATAAAGTGGGGGGAGGACTTCCCTGGTGGTACAGTGGTTAGGAATCCACCTGCCAATGCATGGGACACGGGTTTGAGCCCTGGTCCAGGAAAATCCCACAAGCCGCAGAGCAACTAAGCCCGTGTGCCACAACTACTGAGCCTGCGAGCCATAGCTACTGAAACCATGTGCCACAACTACTGAAGCCCTCGCACCTAGACCCCGTGCTCCACAACAAGAGAAGCCATCGCAATGAGAAGCCTGCGCACCGCAACAAAGAGTAGCCCCTGCTCGCCGCAACTAGAGAAAGCCCGTGCACAGCAACGAAGACCCAACACAGCCAAAAATAAATAAACAAATAAATAAATAATCTATTTTTTAAAAAGTGGGGGGAGTGAGGACCAGCGGGAGTCCACTGAAATCCATGTCAGTCTCACCACCTCCAACTTCTTCAAGAGAAGCTGATGCCTTTCATCACAGAACCAGACATGGGAAGGGCAGAGCAGCCACAGGCCAGCAGATAAACGGCATTATGAGTGACCCGAAACCCTGCTCTCACCTTTCAGGAGTAAAAAGGAGCATGGTCACTGTGTGACATGTGCCCTCCAAATCTCAGCAAAACTGTCTCCTAGCCCAGCCTAAATGGAAACACACTGGGAAGGGAGATCCTGAGCCGGCCTTCAGCCTTGCCAAATCCCTGCATTACAAACCACCACCCTGCAGGTGGGGAAAGATTTCCAAGACAAATTGACTGTGTGAAAAATGCAAGTTGCAGGGCATTATGGACAAATGTTTTAAAAAATAACTTCCACAAAAATTATTTCCATCTGTACACATATAGGTTTGTACGGGCATAGAGGCAGATTTGGAAAGATAAACCCTGACTGTGGTCACCTCTGGAAGGGGATCATAACCGGGGAGGGGGGTGTCAAGGGGCTTTTGAGTTTATCTGGATTCAAGTGCAATGGAAAGCAAACATTAAAAAGAAAAAAATCCCTTTCTGTGTTAGTCACTTTTCAAATCAAGGGGGCTTTACTTCTCTACGAGGGCTCCAGTTTTTAGGTCTTTGAAAATAAGCAATGAAGTAGATATTTCAGTACTCTATGAGGTACATATAGAGGATGAAAGTGTTAATCCGGTGTCCTGCTATTCTCTCTTTTCCATAATTAACAGAACAGTGAGGCTTTACTGGTTTGGCCCTTTGCTCCCGAGTGGTAGGGGAACGTCAGGGATTCTGCCTTCAGTCACTCTGGGCTGGGGGACAGTGTGAAAACCCTGCTTATAACCTCTCCTGGGCAGAAGTCATCATCAGTGATCAGGTCGCATCCTAAAGCCAGTACTTCCTTCAGGGAGTTGAGGGGGCCAGTCCCTCTCCACTTTTTTTTTTTTTTTCCTATAGTGATGTTGAATAGCCAGCTGGCACAAAATTCTTTTTAAAAAAATTAAAGTATTTACAATGTTGTGTTAGTTTCAGGTGTGCAGCAAAGTGATTCAGATACATAGATACAGATATAGATACTTTTTCAGATTCTTTTCCACTATAGTTGATTACAAGATATTGAATATAGTTCCCTGTGCTATACAGTAAGACCTTGTTGTTTATTTTACATATAGTAGTTTGTATCTGCTGATCCAAAACTCCTTATTTATACCTTCCCCCTTCCCCTTTGGTAACCACAAGTCTGTTCTCTGTGTCTGTGAGTCTGTTTCTGTTTCATAAATAAGTTCATTTGTGTCATATTTTAGATTCCACATATAAGTGATATCATATGGTATTTGTCTTTCCTTGTCCGACTTACTTCACTTAATATAATAATCTCTAGGTCCATTCATGTTGCTGCAAATGGCATTATTTTATTCTTTTTTATGGCTGAGTAATATTCCATTATAAATGTGTACCACATCTTCTTTATCCATTCCTCTGTCAGTGGACATTTAGGTTGTTTCCACGTCTTGGCTCTTGTGAATAGTGCTGCTGTGAACATAGGGGTGCAAGTATCTTTTCTCTGGATATATGCCCAGTAGTGGGATTGCTGGGTCATATGGTAGTTCTATTTTTAGTTTTTTAAGGAACCTCCATATTGTTCTCCATAGTGGCTGCACCAATTTACATTCCCACCAACAGCGTAGGAGGGTTTCCTTTTCTCCACACCCTCTCCAGCATTTATTATTTGTAGACTTTTTAATGATGGCCATTCTGACTGGTGTGAGGTGATACCTCATTGCAGTTTTGATTTGCATTTCTCTAATAATCCGTGATGTTGAGCATCTTTTCATGAAGCTGGCACAAGTTTTGCGAAGGTACCTCTCCCAAGAACTTTGCTAGTGTTACAGGTTCCCCCTCTGGAGAAATATTGGGAGCCCTCTCTCTGAAGATGGTGCCCACTGCTCTCTGAGGGGTTTTTTCATGACCAATAGTCTCAGCTACTTTTCCAAAACATGAAACTGATAGATAGCAAGTGTCAAACATGTCTCGTTCACTAAAGGGGATCATGTCCCCAGGCCCAGGGGACAGCCTCCCCCATGGAGCTCCCGCATCCAAGCCTCTCACTCTCCTGTCTTCTGGGAAACTGTCAGGTGTTTTCTCCCTTTGGGAAAGTCTTTCCCTTCTTTTATTTTCTGTTGAAATCCCATGTTTCAAGTTTTGGGGAGGAAGTTTCTCATCAGCTAAAATGGGTTGGAGTTCTCCTTCATCCCCCAGATTTCTCTTCGAGGCAGGACTTGCTGTCCAGCTGCAGGGCTGTCAGCAGGCAGCTCCCAGCTCTCACGTCCCTCAGGATCTGCCTCTGCTGCCAGAAGCTGTCCCACCCAAGGCTGTGCCCTCCCCAGGGTGGCCCACGTCTAGTGGCCGGGGGAGGTAAGGGTATAAAGGCCTGACCACTTCAGCCTGACAGGGATAAATCTGGTACACCATTGGCCCCAGGGCCTTCCGCCAGGTTGGGTCTGCATTGCAGCTGGACTTTCCCCTCCGCTGCTTCTGCTTCTGCCCCCTTCCTTTTACAGGTGTTGATCGCTAATAAGCCTCTTGCACCGCAGACTCCACATCTGCGTCTGCTTCTGGAGAACCCAACCTGTGACACTGGGTCCGGGGAATGGTTCAAGAAAGCAGGCAATAAGGTGGGGTTTGGAGCGGGATCACTTATCCCAGGGCTGACAGCAAGCGGAGGTGGAGCCCAGGCTGCCCCTGGGTTGAGGTGGCGGCCCACTGTTAACTCACCTGGTGGTGAAGTGGAGGGTGCACTAGCGGGCGTGGGAGGTGTTGCCAGGTATGGAGTTCACAGAGCTGTATGGATGAAGGGATTGGATGGCTATTACTAAGCCCCACTGATGCTGTACAGAAAGATAATGGATAGCTGATTCCAGTAACAGGCAACTGAAAGGCAAGTGTGAAAGCCTGAAGGCCTCTCTGTTGCATACAAAGATGTTCTAATCTCCAGAAGAGGGCAAAGACCCAAGCCAGTTCAGTGGCTAACCTTCAAAGAAAGTGAAATGCCCAGCCAAGCATTTCTATTATGCCAAGGTCAAGACCCTAGAACCCTGACAAATGGGATGGAGACATCTCAGGTGGGTGCCCCAGAAGATCGTAAGCCCCCAAATTCTGCTGGACATTTGGAGCCTGCAGAAGTGGCCCAGCCCTCCCTCGTAAGGGCTAGCACAGTGCTGGACAACAGTGCAACGGCCTCTCCCCTGAAGGCGCAGGTACTTCTAGGATCTGTCCTCACCTTCCTTCCTGGCCACTAGGCCTGAACTTACGGTAAAGTTGAGCATAACCCAGTGAGGGATGTTATGGGGGGAAAGGGCCCATCCCACCGGGGCTGCAAGACCAAGCCAGGCAGCGCTTGGAGGGGTCGGGAGAGTGTGCGTGGGCCTGGATCTTAGGGTGTCTATCAAAGGACCAAAACGTTAGCATCGAACAGGAAAGAGTTTGACTTTGGTGTGCTCTCCTGAGATGCAGGACCCTGGAGGTGGTACTAAGTCACTCCTAGGATGTTCCCAGAGGCATGGAGAAAGTGCCCACCCCTGCTAAGCAAAGTTGAAATGCCAAGTCATCATGGCAGACGATGGAGGGAGTGGTGAAAGGTCTTGGAGGGTAGATGTGCTGAAATAGAGCAACTAAGCACAGCCAGAACACCTGCCTCCTCATCTTCCCCACGAGGGCTCCGAGGACACACCAGTCGCCAAGAGGTAAAAAGGATATGCTGGTGAGAGGGGCCCCCGCATCACTCGAAGTTCAGTGATGGCTCTTCTCTGTAGGCTAGGGCTGAGGGTAGAGTGGCTCTTTGAGACTTTGTCTCCCCGATAGCTATGGTAGTGATAGGACCCCCAAATAGTAGAGGTCAGGGGACAGTGCTTTAACCTCCAGAGGCCAGGGGACCATAATGATCACGATGGCTGGCAAAACTGAAGTGGTAGCAAGGGTGCCTGACAGAAAGTTATGGAGGTGGTTGGTGTATCAGTGTCTCTGGGGCAAATAGCTAGATAGTTAGTAAGGGTACTATTCAGCTTGTATCAGCAGAAGAAATCAAGGAGAGACAAATTAGAGATTGGGGTCCAATAAAAAGATACCATCTTTTGCCAGGTTTCCAGACCTAAGCCAGTTTTTAGACCTGGAAGCCCCTGACTAAGAGGTGGCTAGGTCTCCCAGAAAGAAGAACCCTGTAACGCTGTGACATATAATATCCCCATCCTTCCTTCAGAGGGACCTGTGGCCATTTATTCAAGTCACTGCACTGGGGAACTGGGACTACCTAGGTACTTGAGGACTGTTGGAGACAGGGTCTGAGTGGACATCAATACCCCAAGACCTGAAGTGTCGCCATAGTTTCCCTTTGAGATGGGACTGTAGGGGTCCACATAATAAACGGAGTCCTGACCAAGATCCAGCTTACCATGTGTCTACTGGGTCCTGCCATTACCAATGGGCATTTCCCACCATCCCCACCCCAACTCCCTACCCTCTTGATTCAAATTTTCTTGAGAATAGGCCCAGGGGGTTTTTGTTTTGTTTTTTGTCTTTAAATTAATTAATTTATTTATTTGGCTGCATCGGGTCTTTGTTGCTGTGCGTGGGCTTTCTCTAGCTGCGGAGAGGGAGGGCTACTCTACAACTAGCCCATTGCGGTGCGCAGGCTTCTCGTTGCGGTGGCTTCTCTTGTTGCGGAGCACGGGGTCTAGGCATGAGGGCTTCAGTAGTTGTGGCACGCGGGCTTAGTTGCTCCGTGGCATGTGGGATCTTCCCGGGCTAGGGCTCGAACCCGTGTCTCCTGCTTTGGCAGGTGGATTCTTAACCACCGTGCCACCAGGGAAGTCCCAGGCCCAGGGTTTTTAAATTCCCCCCGCTGTCTGGCACGGTGCCTGGCATGCATCATGGGGTAGGGACCTACTAAATACTAAATAAATACAAGCTTTTCTTGACCACTGCCTACTCGATACCTCCCCTGGAGCTTAAAGCTTTTAACATTCATTCTTCACATTTGGAGCTTTAACCCATACTGACCTTCCTTATTATTTTTTTAAAGTTTTTATTTTGAAGTAATTACAGACTTGGAGAAGTTGCAAAAATAACCTCTCAGTGAGCTTCCCCAATGGTAGCATTTTACGTAGCTATAGTATTACATTGACAAACCAGGAAATTGATGTTGGTGCAATACCATTAACTAGACTACAGATTTTGTTCAAGTTTCACCAGTTTTTTTACCTGCACTTTACGTGCACAGGTCCCCTGTGATTTTAATTTGCATTTCCCAGTTGAACACCTTTTCATGTGCTTGTTTCCATCTGCATAATCTCTTTGGTGAAGCATTTGTTGAAGACTTTGCCTGTTTTCTAACTGGATCCTTTATCTTCTTACAGTTGAGTTTATTTAACAAGTTCTTTTTATATTCTCGATACAATTCCTTTGTCAGAAATGTGATTTGCAAATATTTTCTCCCAATCTGTGGCTTGTTTTTTCATCTTCTTAATAGAGTCTTTCACATATCAAAAAGTTTGTTTTGGGACTTGTCTGGTGGCGCAGACACCTGTGTCCCCTTCATTGGCAGGCAGATTCTTAACCATCATGCCACCAGGGAAGTCTACAACCATCGTTTTCACTCCCTATATAGTGAGACTGAAAGTAGGGACCACATCTTATGTCTCTTGCCATCTCCCTCTGAACTTAGTATTCATTCATTCATTTAACAAACGTGAATTGAATACTCATTATGTGCTCATTAGCAGGAAGTGCTCATTATTAGGAACTCACTAGAATTATGCTAGGTGCTTAAAATAAGCTCCTGTGCTCATGGGGCTTATGAACTAGTGGAGGACAAAGGTGATACACAATCAAAAAATATTTAGTTAACATTGTGATGAAGTGATCAGAAGGAAAAGGAAACCTTACAGAGGTAAAGACCAATGGGGAGAGAGGCCCTCCAAAGTGGTTAGGGAGGAGCACTCAGAAGGAGGTTGGCCTAAGCTAAGACCTTCAGTCTTAAGATCTGTGATACCATCGTGACTGTGATCAAGAAAGAGGGGAGAGAAGCCCTAACACTTTTTTGATCCATCCATCTCTATGTCCTCCAAATCTCACTGCTGAAAAAGGCACCTGAAAGTAAGATATAAAATGAATACAGGGCTTCCCTGGTGGCGCAGTGGTTGAGAGTCCGCCTGCCGATGCAGGGGACACGGGTTCGTGCCCTGGTCCGGGAGGATCCCACATGCCGCGGAGCGGCTGGGCCCGTGAGCCATGGCCGCTGAGCCTGCACGTCCGGAGCCTGTGCTCTGCGGCGGGAGAGGCCAGAGCAGTGAGAGGCCCGCGTACCGCAAAAAAAAAAAAAAATGAATACAGTACAACTATATCTCCTGACACAGAAAAGCATCCCCAACCTATTGTCTGGTGAAAAAAAGCAGTTTTAGAAAATTCTGTAACATTGCCCCCCTGCCTCTCCCACATACCATCCTTTAGCCAGGGGAGTTCCCCAAACTCCTGATTTCTTCCCCTTTGTCAGAAGTTAGTAATTGGCAGTGAAAAGGCTCCATATATTTGAGAAGGTTCCATCTAGTCTCCTTTGGTTACTGACCCTCTGAGCTATGTCGTGGAATCACCCACCCCTGCCGTCCTCCACTGTTTCCCATTCTCGGGTCTGCCTGGCGAGAAAGCAGCTCACAGGGCTGATGCTGAGACTTGGGAGGCTGTGGCGCCTGGTGGACAGGGAGTGGATTCCCACCGCTGCCCTGCACCAGGCAGAGCCCAGTGGGAGCCTAGCCCACGAGGATGCAGGGGCATCCCCAGCATCGGCCTCCTTCTCCATCGGCTGTCTGCAGCCCAGCGTGGTTTTGTGGTTCCCCTTGGATTTTGGATGCTCATAAAACTAGCTGCCAGCTGCCTGGCTGCCACGTGGGTGAGGCTCTGCGGGAAGAGTGCCTTGCTGGGAGCCGGGTAGGCTGAGAGGGCCCAACACAGCTGGCCTGTGAGCCTTTTGGTCGGCCACCTGGAGCCCTTCTGCAGGCCGGGGAGGAAGACCCAAACTACCAACTCGGGGCCTGCTAGCAAATGAGGAGGAGATGGGCAGGATTACATGGCAGTGTCTATTCGAGGTTCTCCAAGGGCCTCCAAGGCTCCCATTCCCCTATGCCCTCGTGGCTGTACCCCTCTCCCGGCCTGCCCTACGGCACCCAGATCTCCAGAAGCCTGGCATCACTTAACACAGGCCTGGCACAGAGGGGGCAGCCACCACCTTTCCAGGGCATTCTCAGCCTATGAGTGTTTTGGGAGGCACAGAAGTCTGGGGAGTGAGGCTTGAACAAGTTCTTTTTCTCCTGTGGGTATAGTTGGCCAGTAAGAACTTTTGGGCAGGGATCAAAGTTGTTGCTTTTAATATGGGGGGCAATCGGATCTTTGCTAGAGGACGTCGCAGGGCCTCCCTTGCTTTGCGGGGGGAGAGAGCAGTGGGGTCCAAGCACCTTGGTCCTGGCACTCAGGGAATGTGGCCTGCCAGCTCTGGGGCTCAGGGGGGCCTGTTCCAGCGCTGTGGTCTCCGGATGATTAAACCTCGTAGTTGCCCTGGATACACAGGCTGAACCTCACTGAGCCCAGTTACTTATCACCTCTCCCACAGGCTTTACCTGGCTGAGCCAGCAGCCTCGGCTCCTGGCATTTGGTCTGCCCACCCAGACTCACTGCTCTGGAGAGGTGTCCCCCAACTTCTGTCCACAGACAGAGGAACAAAGGCCACCGAGGCTGGGATGGGACTCGGTCTCTTCTTGCACTTGACTCGTCCCTCAGATTTGACGTTTTTTTCCCCAAACCTTGCAGCCTTGTCTGGCCCTGAAGGGAGGCCCTTCCCCTCCTCCTTGGAAACCAGAGATGCCAGGATCCCTGAGAATGGCCTGGGACTGCGGTACGGCCTGCAGGCCACCCATTGTGTTCATGACACGTGATCTGCCTGTTTCCTTCATCTATTTTAAAATTTTATTTATTTTATTTGGTTGCACAGGGTCTTAGATGAGGCTCGCGGGCTCCTTAATTGCGGCTCACAGGCTCCTTTTGCAGCACATGTGTTCCTTAGTTGTGGCATGCGAACTCTTAGTTGCGGCATGCATGTAGGATCTAGTTCCCTGACCAGGGATCGAACCCAGGCCCCCTGCATTGGGAGCGCAGCATCTTAACCGCTGAGCCACCAGAGAAGTCCCTGTTTCCTTTAGCCCTTCACTACAGTGACTCTGCTCCCAGAGGCCATGATAACACCCAAGCCTCCAATAAGCCTAAGGGAATTGACCTCAGTAACAGACTGCCTGAGTTCAAGTCCTGACGCCATCACTTACCTGCTCTGTCATCTTGGACAAGTCACATGACCTTGCCGAGGCTTAGTCTCCTCTTCTGTGTAATGGGAACAATAATGCTACCACCTGTCATGAAGATTAGATAAGATAATGTATGTAAAATGCTTAGCACAGCGCCTGGTATATATTAATTGCTCATTAAATGGTAGTAGTTGTTTCTGTCACCCCTTTCCAAATTTACCCATCTGGTGTGAGGATTGTTCTTTCTGCTCAGTGACCGTGGCTAGTAGAAGTTAACTGACTTAGCTGGTTAAGATATTAATAACACTAGAGTACTTACACTGTTCTAAGCACTAGATATCTATTTTCTTTAATTCTCCTAAGGCCTCTCTAGGACAGGTACTATTACTATACCCATTTAAAATGAGAAGAGTGAGGCACAGGGAGGTCAAGTAAGTTGAGCTGGCTGAGGATACACAACTAGTGAGTGGCAGATCCAGGATTCAGAACCGGGGAATCTGGCTCCAGAATCTACAGACACACTTCTTCCCCCAGAAGACACAAGGCAGTGGAAGAATGTGCCTTAGACATGCATGGAGTGATGGTCAGGCTGGGCTTTTAGTGCTTTTCCTATCACCCCAGGCAGGAAGCCACCATCTCTGCTTAATGCCTGGTGTGTCTGCAGCATCCAACTGTTTGCAAGGCGTTTTTCACACACCTGCAATTTACCTGCCCCTTCCAGCAACCAGGCAGGGCAGGCAGAAGAAAGTAATTGTTATTTCTATTTTACTGAGGCTCAAAAAGGTGAAGCAACTTGCCCAAGGTGACCCAACTAGTATAAAATTACAGGTCTTCAGTTTATGAATGCAAATTCTTTCTCCCATATCATCCTGCTTTTTTGTTGATGCCAAGGGCAAGTTCTTATACCTAAAAAAACATAATATAATAATAAAATCCTGGAACTGAATCCCTTAGAGCCAGGCAGTTTATATTTGAGTATGCTTGAGCATCTCCCGTGACGGAGAGCTCAGTACCTATGAAAGGCACCTGGAGAGTGGATTCTGGTGGTATACAAGGAGGGGGTGGCCAGGGCCGCAGCTGGCCTTGGGGATGAATGCCCCATGAGTGAGGCCACGCGGGACCGAGCCTCTCTGAGGAATGGCCCTGCAGCCAGGCCCATGGGGGCTCCTCTAAGCCCTGCCCCAGAGCCCTCTCAATCCTTCCTCCCGAAAACCACAATCCCTCCCTCGGAAGGGAGCCCTCTCTGCACAGACTGGTTAAGGATTATTAGCCCTTAAAATTCCTTCAAGATGAGTTGGTATTTATTTCCATGCAAAGCTTATGTAACCGTAAGAGGATACTGGGGCTGCCAAAGCTGTCTGTGGTTTGGATGGGGCTTGCAGTGGTTTCTTCTGGGAGCTAAATATTATAATGAATGATCTCATACTATCATTTTCTTTGGACCCAAGTCGTGCTTGTCCCAGCGGTACCCGGAACTACCTCCCAGGCCCCTGCCGTTTTCATTCAGGCCATTACCTGCAGGTAGGGTGAAAGGGACAAGGGGAGCAAAAATGAGTCCCTTGAGACGACTTGGCCACTTGGCTTCTTCAGGGAGGCTCAGGTCTGGGTCTTCAGTCACGGCTGAGGCGCTGGGTGGCCCATGGTGATTGAGCTGCCAGGGAGATGACAGGGAAAGTCCAGCCACCGTCTGTTTCAATCTGAGCTTTTGTAAGGAGGCAGACTGGGGACTTGGAACAGGGACGGGTCAGGGAGAGTGTGACTGCTGGGAGATCCCAGGCCAGTCCCAAAGAACCGCCAGCGCTGGGCAGCCTTATATTGGGATCCTCCGGTTGCTTAATTAAGAGGTACCATTTATTGAGCACGTACTTCATACCAGGCGCCAAACCTGTACTTTGCCTGCATTCACACGGGGGAGGCCATATAAGGCAATGGGTTGTAGTATAGACTGTAGTGACAATGGCTTGGTCTGCATCCCAGCTCTGCCACTTGCTGGCTAGTTGACACCGGGCAATGATGTAATTTGCCTGTCCTCATCTCTAAACACGGGGGTGATAACAGCTCTCCTTGTGGGGTTGTTGGGGAGATTAAATGTGATAATTCAGACAAAACTCTTAGCACAGTGTCTGGCATTAGTAACGAACTCCAAAAAATGTTAGCAATTGTCATCATGATCACCTCACTTAATCCTCATGACCACCCTTTGGGGTGGGGACTCTTGATCTCATTTTGCAGGGGAAGAAATGAGGTTTACAGAGGTCGTGTGCTCAAGGTCATGTAGTTAATGAGCTGCAGGGCTGGGATATGAAAGCGTGAAGGCTTCATTCCTAGTGTCCTCTTGGCCTGAAGTCAGTAGAGGTGGGGTTTGCTGCATTGATTCCTTCCTTGGGGAACTTGAAAGCTGCCCCATGCAGGGTGAAGGGAGGTGAAGAGCTGGATTCCTTGGCCATGGACATCTGCCCTGGGGAACAAATGGCTCTTGGAAAAGCCTGAGGAGCCCATGAGATCTTGAGCTCCAAGAGGGTCTGGGACCACATTGGTCTTATCCACCATGTCCCAGCTCTGAGCACTGTGCTTGGCATATGGCCAGCACTCAGAGTCCTTGTTTGAAAAACTTACGTCTGCAATAATCCTTTGAGTACCATCGTTTAACAAGTGAAGCCTGGCTTTTCTTTCTGTTATCAGTAACCTCTTTGACCTCCGTGACATGATGCAGTCAGCAGCCACTGGAGTGATCAGTTCCCCCTGGGAGCACAGCTCCTGTGGACAGAAGTTAGCAGTGGCAGTCAGAGCTCCGGGGCCTGAGAGAGACCACAAGAAGGAAGGCATGATGGGAGCTTTCAAAGCTCTGCTTGAGTGCCTTGAGTTTAATGGGTAAATGTAAACCACCTACCAGGTGACTGCAGTGTGCTTGGGGGCTGCAGATGCAAGCTGAAGAGACAGATATGTTCCCTGCCCGCAAGAGGGCACAGCCTGGTGGGGAAAGGATGGCAAAGGGTAATCAAATGAGTCACTGGTAATTATAAATTATGATAATGACTAAAAAATTTTTTTAAAGCCCCTATGTACAAACATAGAGAATAACAGGGAGGTGGAATTCTTTTTTCAGAGTCGTCAGGGCAGGCCTCATGGAGGAGGTGACATTTGAGCTCCTTAGAAAACATTTTATGACCTCAAATGGGACTCAGTCTTCTTTCCCCATGGTCGTGAGGGAATTTGAGGCTCTAAGGCCCGAAGCTGGCGCCAAAGCCTAAGTAAAGCCACGCTAAGCCGTTTCTGAAGGCTGTGCTGGGCCACAGTCTCATGAGAAGAGGTCCTGTCCCACCCAGGAGCTGGGAATAATTAACAGTGAAGGGGCTCAGAGAGGAGCTTAATTAAAGAAAGGAGCAGATGGCTCTAGCCAATGGGGTTAGAGGCGCCATACGTCCCTATTTCCTGAGGGCATACATGAGGCTTGTTTGCAAGAGTTTTTCCATGTTTATCCACTAGGTTTGGGATCTTCTGAAACGTTTCAAGTGTCCCTAACAAGAAGGCAGCTCTGGATTTTTTTTTTTTTTTTTTGATGGCGTTGGGTCTTCATTGTTGCGCTGGGCTTTCTCTAGTTGTGGTGAGCGGGGGCTACTCTTCGTTGTGGTGCGTGGGCTTCTCACTGCAGTGGCTTCTCTTGTTGCGGAGCACGGGCTCTAGACGCGCGGGCTTCAGTAGTTGTGGCGTGTGGCCTCAGTAGTTGTGGCACGTGGGCTCAGTAGTTGTGGCATGTGGGCCCTAGAGCACATGGGCTTCAATAGTTGTAGTGCGTGGGCTCAGTACTTGTGGCTTGCAGGCTCTAGAGCGCAGGCTCGGTAGTTGTGGCGCACAGGCTTAGTTGCTCCACGGCATGTGGGATCTTCCCGGACCAGGGCTTGAATCCGTGTCTCCTGCGTTGGCAGGCGGATTCTTAACCACTGCGCCACCAGGGAAGTCCCCAGCTCTGGATTTTTCCTTTACTGCTTTGTAAACTATTTTCAACTTCTAGTGCTCTCTCTTGACCATCCCCGCCCACATCCAACATGTCCTGTGGGTTCTACCTCCAAAGTATCTCTTAAATTCAAAGTATCTCTTAAATATCTCTTGTTTCGAGCTCCATCATTCCTCCCACCCCATCCTGGCCCCTATTGTCCACAGGGCCATCTCCACGTGCTGCCAGGGTTGCTTTTAAAGATATTGATTTGGGGTTTTTTTAATCTCTTTCTTATTGTAATTTGGAACCAAATAATGAAAACCCCTTTCCACGGCCTGGGAGGCCCCATGATCTGACCCTGCCCCCTCTCCATCTTCATCTTGTACCCTGTGCCCCCTCACCCCGTGAAGACCTACATTCAGGGCCTGCACCAGGCTGCTCCCCTCTCCCCAGGATTTTGTCTGATTAGATCAGGTCTGCGTGCCAGTGTCACATCCCAGCTGGATGCATGCAACAGAGACAGTGATGGACGCCTAGGCTTCAGTGCTCAGTAGTTGGAGGCAAGGTGCTCTGTGAGCCTCAGTTTCCTCTAAACATGGGGCATTAAAAAACTACCTTTGGCAGTAGATGTTTAGTAAATGGTAAAGTCTCGTTCCTACTTAGGCTGAAACAAGAGTGTTCTTGGTGTTCTTTATACTTTACACTTTCCAGGGCATTTTCCCATTCATTACCTTATTTAAAGTTGTTGAAACCCGGCCTTTAGGTTGGGTGAGTACTGTGATCTCCTTATCAACTGGGAAGTGGCCTCAGAGAGGTTAAAGCCCTGCTCAAGGTCACACAGGGAATGGACCGTGAATCTGGGACAGTGATGACAGCCATACTTGACCTGAGGGTGACAATGTGGAGGGGCCAGAGGAAGATGGTGAGGCCCAGTCAGCCAGCATCTAGCGGGCAGAGGCAGGGGAAGAGCTTTGCTTTCAGGTCAGCCCCAGCCCATCATCCTGGCTGCAGGGAGAAACTCAGAGTCCCACTCCCCCGCAACCCAAACCTCAGGTTCTTGCGTCCCATTTTCCACAACTTTCACCCTCTCTCTGATCTTCTCCCAGCCACTTGTCTTGCCACTGATCGTGGCTTCCCCAGCCTTCTCTTTCCAGTTTAATCAGCCCAGGATAAGCCAGGCAGTCCCTACCCAACTGGCAGTATGGGGAGCTTGGGCCAACGGTGGGGTTTGGCTGTGGGTGGTGTGGCAGTCACTGGGCAGCATAAGCTCCTTCAAACAGCTTTTCTACGTCCTCCACATTCCCTGGGGCCGGGGGTGCTTTTCCTAAGAGGAGCCCAGTTCCTTCCAGGTGGGGAGCCAAAGGAAGACGGTCTTAAGGTCTTTAACTTCCGGAATTTGCATTCCTGGAATGAGGACCTTGCCCAGCTAAGGAGTAACAGTACCAGCGATACCCATGATGGAGGGAGGTTCAGCAGAAAGGAGAGATTTTGCTCTGGGGCTGCCGTTTTTTTTGTTGTTTGTTTTTTGTTTTTTGCGGTACGCGGGCCTCCCACTGCCGTGGCCTCACCCGTTGCGGAGCACAGGCTCCGGACGCGCAGGCTCAGCAGCCATGGCTCACGGGCCCAGCCGCTCCGCGGCATGTGGGATCCTCCCGGACCGGGGCACGAACCCGTGTCCCCTGCATTGGCAGGCGGACTCTCAACCACTGCGCCACCAGGGAAGCCCTGGGGCTGCCATTTTAATGCTCTCCCAGCTGGTTGGATGGGTGCCTGCTTCTTAGGGCTCGGGTGGGTAGGGTGAGAAGGTGGCGGGGCAAAGTGGATGGGGGGAAGGGAAGCTTCTCAAAAAAGATCCAAAGGGCTGTGTAGTGTAACTACATGGGAGGAAGCTGTCCGAACCCCAGCTCTGCCATTCACCGGCTGTTTGACAGCGTTATGAAGTGGCTTAACTTTGCCGGACCTCAATTTCTTCCTTTATATAAAAGCAGGGATAACACTTCCTTTATTAAGTAGGTAACTTCTGTCTGCCTCCTGTGTGCTTGACCCTGTGCGGTGAATAAGACAGACAGGAGACAGGGTCTCTGCCCTCATGGAGCTTGGGGCTGGGGGTCAGGGGGTAGGGAGGGAAGCAAACAAGGAATACACCAACAATAAACACCCAAGATAATTTTGGGTAATTCTCAGTGTCAGGTCAAAAGCCAAAAGGGAGTGGGAACAGCGAGGCAGGCCTCTCTGAGGAGGTGATGTTTGACCTGAGATCTGGAGGAGAGAAGTCAGTTCTACCCAGAAATGGAGGAAGAACATTCCAGGCAGAGGGAACAGCAGGTGCAAAGGCCTTGAGGTGGGAACGATCTTGATATGTTTCAGGAACAGGCAGTGGCCACAAAATGTATGATGTAGTGAGCTAGTGGGAGAGTGTTTTGAGTAGAGGTGGGAGAAGCAGGCAGGAGATCGATCTTGTGGGGTTTTCAGGCCACGATCAAGAGTTTAGAGCCCATGGGATGGTTTTAAGGTAAGCAGGGGAATGACGTCATTGGATTTGTATTTGAAAAGCTCACCCCCTTGAAATTTCTGAGCTTCATTCTCCCCATCTGTTAAAATGGCTGTAGTAATACATATCTCATAAGATTACTGAGGGGATTAAAGGACATGAAAGCAAAAAGCAAATTGATTCACACATATTAAATGCACAAAAAATGTTAGGACAACCATGTAACGACCTTGCGGAGGCATGCAGCTCTCCGCTTAGGAGTGGGGTGGCTCCTAAAGGGTTAATCCAACCTGTCTGGGGAAAAGCTATCCTACTCCACTAATGTAATGGTAAGGGATACAATTCAGGCTGTTTATTTTTTAGAGATTTGGCACTCCTATTAAGCAATCACCCTGTTTATGTCACTGCTAATTGAAGTAAATTGCTTTCTGCAATCAAATGGGGAAGTTCCCCCTTCCGATCATGAAGGGACTTGGACTCTGGTTCCTGATTTCCAGTATTTAGTCTGCCTTGAGTCCTACCCTTTAATTAATTGCATACATTCCACTGATTTCCTTAAACCTGCAGTTGGCTTGCTGTTGGGTCCGCAATGCATTGATTTTGAAATTGCCCTCTGGGATGGGAAGTGTTCCCCCCCTTACACCCTTCCCCCAGCCTGAGCTGCCTAGGCCGGTGGGGCTCTGGGGAGGGGGCTTCTGGCAGATGTGAGAGGCGGAGGTGAGCAGCAGGTGTGACTGCTGCAGGTCCCGCAGTGGAGAACTTCTACAGTGCATTAGAGCCAAAGCCTCAGATAAATCAGGCTGGGGCAGGGGTGGGGGCACAGATCTCCGCTCACCAATCTGCTCTACCTCCAGCTCTTGTGAGGGGCACGGGTGGGGGGGGGGAAGTGAGGGGGAGGCAGGCAGAGAGCAAGCTCCCTAATGAACCCTGATTCTCCTAGCTAACCCGCCACCACCACACACACACTGTCGTGCGCACAGGCCTGGCTAGAATGGGGACCTGGGGAACAGAGTGGGTGTGTGGGGAGTTCACCATACGACAATGAGTGGGACAGAGGCTGGGACCTGGGGCTATGGAGGATGGGTGGGAAGGAGCTGGAGGGGCATCCTAAGGAGGGGCGAGCGGCGAGTTCCGAAGCCCGTGGCCCAGCCCCCTGGAAGGGCACCCCAGAGCCTGCTCCTAGCCTCAGTGGTCGAGGGCAGAGGATGGAGAAAAGAATTTGATGCTGGCGAGAGCTGTCAGGTTGCATGCCTTTGGAAGTTCTTCTCCCAACGTTTGCTGGGCAACGGAGAAAGTAGGCAGAAAGTATCCCCCATTATTCTTCCTCTGTGCCAAAAGGAAAATAGAGGGCCCCAGGATTCAGTCCAAGGTGAGGTATTTTGGATGCTTTACCTGAGGTGTGAAGGGTATCTCTTTAGGGATCCATCCTGTGCCCCTGCAGAAGGCAGCCTTCCAGCTCAATGGCCGCTGCCTCCGGGAAGTCCTGCCACACGCGCTCCGCAGGACCCTCCCTCTCAATCCCCATGGCACTGCATGCCTCTGGGACAGCTCGACCCTCTTCTGCCTGTAACCGGCCCTGTATTCAAGTTTCTGAGACTCTGCTAGGTCTGGGGATAAAGACTCAAATCAGACACACTCCCTGAGTCAAGTAATCAGGAGCTAATTACTCCAGCTATAATAAGTAGCATTTCCTGAGCGAGCCAGGCCCTGTGCTAAGTGCTTTATGTACATTGACTCATTTATGCATTGACTCACTACACCCAGACAAGGTAGGGACTCAGTATACTGAGTCTGCAATAATAAAATCAAGGCTGAGCCACTCTGGAAAACTGTGTGGCAGTTTCTTAGAGAGTTAGACATCAGTTTACCATATAACCCAGAAATTCCACTCCTAAGTATATACCCAAGAGAATTGAGAACAGATATCTACACAAAAACTTAGACACTAATGTTTATAGCAGCACTATTTGTAATAGCCCCAAGCTGGAAATTTTTCAAATATCTATCAGTTGATGAATGGATTAAAAAAAAAAATCTACTCCATACAGTGGAATATTATTTGGCAATAAAAAGGAATGAAGTACTGATACATATTATAATGTAGATAAACCTTAAAAACATTATGCTCAGTGAAATAAACTAGACACAAAAGGCCACGTGTTGTATGATTTCATTTATAGGAAACATCCAGAAAAGGCAAATCTATGGAAGCAGAAAGTAGATTAATGGTTGCCTGGGGCTGAGGGTTGAAATGAGGATTAACTGTAAAGGGGCACAAGGGATTTTATGGGGTCATAGAAATATCCTAAAACTCGATTATGGTGATGGTTGCACAACTCAGTAAGTTTACTAAAAATTATTGTACAGTCGTCAAACTGTGAATTTTATGATATGTCAATTAGACGTCACTAAACTTGTTTTTTAAAAATTGAGGCTCACGGGCTTCCCTGGTGGCGCAGAGGTTGAGAGTCCACCTGCCGATGCAGGGAACACGGGTTCGTGCCCCGGTCCGGGAAGATCCCACATGCCGCGGAGCGGCTGGGCCTGTGAGCCATGGCCACTGAGCCTGTGCGTCCAGAGCCTGTGTTCCACAACGGGAGAGGCCACAACAGTGAGAGGCCCGCGTACCGCAAAAAAAAATAAAAATAAAAAAAAAAAATTGAGGCTCAGTAATTTCATGTAACCTGTCTAAAGTGACTGGCTGTGAAACGGTGAAGCCGGAATTCAAACCCAGGCAGCCGGGTTACAGAGACCACATTCTTAACCACTGGACAGTGTTGCTTCCCTGAGATAGCGTTTATCTTGGCCTTGCAGGGGGAAGCTCACACAGGCCTGGGAAGAGGCAGGCATTCTTGGAGTGTTTCTGGAGGAGGTAGTAACAGTGGGTTGGGTCTTGTGTACAAGTTCATCTTCTCTACCAGGAAGGCTTCTGAGCTCCCATCTTTGACCCTCACTTCCTCTTAAGAGCTGGATCTCACTGAGTAAACAGAAGAGGGAATGTCACAGAAAGAGGAGAATGACACCCGCCATCCTCCTGGCATGAGGAAATCCATGTTGGGAACTAATGCGGCCTCTGGGGCGGGGTGCTTAGCTGGAGCTGGCAACAGGCTGAAGACTCAGGCTCAGGCCCGCTGACCTCCAGGGCTGAGTTCCCCACAGGCAGAACCTGTCCTCTGCCCCTGCACAGGCTGACAAGAGGGAAATTTTCAGTCCCCTTGGGAATTCTTTCAGGGGCGCTCCTTGCAGGAGTGTATTTGAATTAGGGCTGGGAAAGCAGAGGGAAACAAAGGCTTTAAGAAACCTTTCCAAACCCCTTCTGGTCTGGTCCTCACCGACTTAGTCTCTGTGGTGTTCAAAGAGCAGGGTGGTTGGGAGCGGCCGCCGGTGCAGGCACTAAGGGGCTGTGTTTTCTGCAGAGAATGAAAAGTCAAGAACGAAACTGAAGCAGAGGACTGCTCGCCATACACCAGCAATTCTAAACAATGTCCGTGATAAACTGTTCCTTCCCACGGGGCAACCTGCTCCTCTGCCCTGCCCTGGTATGCTACTGCCTGGTCACATTGATTTAGTGGCAGGTTACACAGACTCATTACAAACTGGCTTAAGCCAAAAGGGTCATATAGTATAAGGAACTGGGCTCCCTCATGCAGAAGCCGGTGGGGATGCCTCTCTTTTTCCCCCGGGACCCTGAGACACACCTCCGGCCTCTGTGTATTGGCCTCACTGTTCCCCCTCTACACGCTGGCTTTCTCAGCTTCACTAAAGTGACACGTCCTCAATTTCAGCAGCCAGCAGAGACTGACCCGCCTGTCTTAGTTCTAGTGCTGAATTCCTGGGAGGCAGAAATCCAATGGGACCAGGGTGGATCCTGATTAGGTCGTGGATCCTGATTAGGTCACGGATCCTAATGTAATGCCCAAAGGAGGAGGTCCTGAAAACCAGGGCTTTTAGGACCCATGCGGGATCACTGTTTCTACTCATCTGGATGTGGTTTGAGAGGAGTAGGACAGCTCTTGGTTTGAGACCCCTATGAGCCTGTCTGTTTTTAAATATATCCATTTCCTTATAATATATACTTTTTCACTTAAGTTACCTGAGGTGGATTTTTATTTCTTGCAACAGGACAATCCTTAACCAAACCAAAACAAAACCCACATAACTTGATGGGCAAAAGGGACCACATAAGAAAGACAAACATCCAGTCTACAAATAATAAATGCTGGAGAGGGTGTGGAGAAAAGGGAACCCTCCTACACTGTTGGTGGGAATGTAAATTGTTACAGCCACTATGGAGGACAATATGGAGTCTCCCCAAAAAACTAAAAATAGAGCTGTCATATGATCCAGCAATCCCACTCCTGGGCATATATCCAGAAAAGATGAAAACTCTAATTCGAAAAGATACACGCACCCCAATATTCATACCAGCAGTATTTACAATAGACAAGATATGCGAGCGACCTAAGTGTCCATCAACAGAGGAATGGATAAAGAAGATGTGGTACATATTTACAAGGGAATATTACTCAGCCATTAAAAAGAATGAAATAATGCCCTTTGCAGCAGCATAGATGGACCTAGAGATGATCATACGAAGTGAAGTAAATCAGACAAAGAAAGACACATATCATATATCACTTATATGTGGAATATAAAAAAATGATACAAATGAACTTCTTTACAAAACAGAAACAGACTCATAGACAGAAAAACTTACGGTTACCAAAGGGGAAAGGGGAGGGAAGGAGGGCTAAATCAGGAGTTTGGGATTAACAATTATACACCACTATATATAAAATAGATACTTTACAACATTGTAAATCAACTTCAATTAAAAAAAAAGAACAAGCAATTTAATACTTTTGAAAACAAATGAAGTGAGGATACTGTACAATTTTACCAAATCACTCTTTCTATAATTTTCAATCTATGGAGATAATATATTAACTTTACTGAATCCCTGGAGAGTTACCTTATGTTTCAGATTTGATTGTGGCTGTAAAAGAATACAATGATACATAAATATATGGAACAAAAAGAAAGGCAAACATCTTTGGTGGTAAATAGGATCGCGTTGCGGATTGGGGCAGCTCAAATGTGAACGGGGCACAAGTCTCTCTGTGTGTGCTTCACAGTGGGGAGTTGTCCTTTTTCTCGGAGCTATTGGCCTATTTCACAACTGCTTAGAGAAGACCGAAGGCTCTCTGAAGGCAGGGTCGTCTGTCGCTTCCCCATCTTACCCTATTCTTTCCCATGGATTTTCCATTCTCCCAACCAGACAGCTCTCAGTAAGGAATTCCTCAGTCTGGATTTTTCTAATGGTCAGCAAGCTTGTCTCCAGCCCTCCGCCACCCCTCCTACCTGGCTGGGGAACTGGCCTCTGATTGGCAGGTCAGAGTGCAGGCTCTGAGAGTCACTTGGCATCACAGCCCTCCTGAGGAGATGCAGTAGGGGGGCCAGCATCACCTGTAAAGGATTCTTACCAAAAATGTTTAACCTGAATCTAATCCAGCCTCTACTTCCAGTGTACAAAAATAAAAGGAATACAGAAACAAGATAAATAACACCATGAGGAAACAATCAGACGAATCAAGAATACAGAGTATTGGGGCTTCCCTGGTGGCACAGTGGTTGAGAGTCCGCCTGCCGATGCAGGGGACACAGGTTCGTGCCCCGGTCCGGGAGGATTCCACATGCCGCGGAGCAGCTGGGCCCGTGAGCCATGGCCGCTGAGCCTGCGCGTCCGGAGCCTGTGCTCCGCAACGGGAGAGGCCACAACAGTGAGAGGCCCGCGTACCGCAAAAAAAAAAAAAAAAAAAACTACATATTTACATATACTTATAGACAAAATGAATATGACAAAGTACTTACCGTTATTGAATCTGGCTGGTTGATATAATGATGTTCACTATTTTATTCTTTCCACTTTTCTCTATATTTAAAAATGTTCATAATGAAAAGTGGGGAAATAAAAATAAAGCAGTAAGATTAAACTTGAATCCATTTAATAAGTGTGGGTCTCAAGCCAATTACATAACCCTTTTGAGACTCAGTTTTTTCACCTGTAAAATGGGGATCATAGCAGCACCCACCTCCTGGGGCCATTGTGAAGATTGAGACCATTTACGTAATGCCCTTAATACCGTGCTTGGTGAATAAGTGTTCAGTGAGTTGACTTTATCCCCACACAGCAATAACACAAAGGAGCACCAAGAGGCCTCTTTCCCTTCCAGCTTCATCCTGGGTCAGATGCTGGCTTCTCAGTCAACCAGCAAATCCTTACCGAGGGCTGGGCTGGATGCCTTTTTGCTTGCCCCTCCAGAACCAGTGTCTCCTTGCCGTGTGACGTAGGGGATGGACTGGGGCGGTCTGCACCTTGGGCTCACTTCCCTCTGGTTTCTGGTTGGGTTTGGTGAATGGGAAGCACCAGCAGGAGGCTGGGGGGAGAAGGGAGAGTGAGCTGGATTGCCTTGGTGGGCACTCTCCCCTCCCCCTGCCTCTTCAGGTTCCCCCACTATGACTCACCCTGGGACACTGCACTATCCCTTGTTTCTTTCCTTCAAGTTTTGTAAATTGAACTTTTATGAAACTTCTCATTCCTCTGGTTGGAGTGGACCCCTATTTCCTACCAGAACTCTGACTGATGCAGGGTCTTCTACGTGCCATCCACTTTGCCAGGCAGACCCTGAGGGATGTCACAATTAGTAAACAGAGTCCCATCCCTTCTGCCACTTAAAATGTCTTCATTTCAGGCCTGTCCCCTTGGGGTTTTCTGAGCTGACACCAGATTCCCTATTCCAATGGACTAGTGTACACAGAAGGACAAGCCAGCACCCCTAATTCGCCTCCACCCCCTAACACCCAGAGAAATCCAGTGTGGATCCTGGGATTCCCTTGGCCAATCCCAGATCTTCAGGTCAACAGGGACATGATGGCTCTGCCCACCTCCTCTCGGCCCTGTGTGTCTAGAAGCCAAAGAGCTCAGTGGAAACTCCTTAGGTATCTGAGGCACACTGACAACAGGCAAGCAAATGTGGTAACACTTATGAGGAGGCTGTGTGCAGTGTGAGGCTCCCGTAAGTCAAGTTCATGGTGAGAAGAACTCGGAAAGCACGTTCGTCTAAGACAATAGGATTAGATCACGCAATCCTCGGATGTTTCCTTGAGTCTTTCAGTATCTGCATAAATGGCCCCCAAATGAGACTAGGATTTAACATCTTTGGGGAAGCTGGGTTTCGTGAGTTCAGGGCCTTGTTTTATATCTACTCTGAGAATGGTTTTCCACCCCCACTGCAAACATGAACAGGTAGACATCATTTGTGGGCAAGATTTATTTGTGACAATATGGTCACCAGTCTCCAACCTGGCCCTGCCCCTACTGCGTTCAGTGAATGATTTCAAACCTTCTTGTGTTCGCTCTCTTGGGAAGGAAGGTCTTCAGGAGGATGGGACCTGCCTTTTTGTCCCAACACCAAAGGAGACAGTTGGTGAGACTGAGTCATCTTCCAGTTTGGTAGCTCAGAAAGGGTCCTCTCAGAGGGTACTCTTTTCTCTCAAACAGCCCAATGACATAATTAAAAACCTTCCTGGGTTGTACTTCTCAAGGACCCCAGAAATCTGAACCATATGGAGAGTGTTTTCATTTGGATCCTGTCCCCTGGCTCCATGCATTGGCTGCAAGGTTGCGATTATAGCTCCTCAGTGTAAGCCTCTCCGAGAAGCTCCTCTGTGTTTGTGGTGAGCATATGGACAAATGGAAAATAAACAACCCTGTGAACTTCTGGGGTGGGAGCTGGCTCACAATAAGATGTTGCAGAAAAGGGAGCAGTCAGGGCAAGTGGAACTTTAGCAAGTACACAGTAAACCAGAGCAAAGATTCCTTCCCTAAGACAGCTTCCCCATAGAGGAATGGTCCCATGAGATCACCCGATGTTAACTGAGCATTTATTTATTACACGCCGGACACTGGGCCAAGCCCTTGACATGCATCTTCTCACTGGATCCTCACAACAACCCCTGTGATAACTAAATTTTTTTTTTTTTAACAATAATGCTTATCTCCATACTAAACCCCTACTTTTACAAACGAGGAAATTGAGACGTAGAAGGCTAAGAAAAATCCTCCTAAGGTTATATAATTTGCGCATGGGTAGAAACAGGCCTTGAACCCAGGTCTAGTTGGCGTCAAAAAACCCTACCCCTAACCACTGCACCATACCGCCACACCGCCGGCCAGGTTGCCGAGGAGACACTTTCTTGCCACCTAGACCTGGCACACAGGTGAGAGCAGAAAACGAGGACATAAGGACGGGAATCTTTCTTTGGTTCTCTGCTGTATCCCCAGTACCTGGCACGTATTCATGAAAAACAGTGATGACTACAATGGAAGAAACTGATGTTGATTAGCAGTCTCTACCCCACGTGGTTGTGGCCCTGGGACTGTGGTGTGGGGCCTACAGACTGGGGAGATGTTTGGGTTTTAGCTCTGTGGGTCGAGGCTGCAGGTCTGCAAGAAGGAATGTTGCAGAGAGCTTAAAGGCAAGCAGGGGCTGGCAACAGGTGACAGGCACCAGGGCTGGGGCCCCTGCCCTGAGGTACCTGCAGATTGAAGGTGAAGTGGAGGGTGGGGGCAGGGAGAGGAAGAAGAAGGGATGCTGTGGGAAACTCTAGGGGAGGGAGGGGGGAGAAAACACCAGTAGGGAGGTTGGAACGCCCTGGTTGTTGCTGCTCCAGCAGGTCAGACAGACTCCCAAGGCACCTCCTTCCTCCTGCGCCTTCTCCCATTGTTGGGCGGTCTGAGTGAGAACAATGGGAATGGAATCCTTCTTCCCCTCCCGCCTGGCAAGGCCTGGCCCGCTTCCTCCTCGCCCCACCGAAAGGAATGCTTTCTTGTCCTGGCTGTGTGGTACCCGCAGTCAGGAATGGCGCTGGGGGCTCCCCGGGGACGGAAGGCTTTGTGGCTGGAGCTGGTGACAGTTGGGGTTGGAGCAGGGAGGGAGTGGGTGTGGAGGATCTTTTCAGAATTCCTCTTGGGTTTCTTGCGAGTATTTCTGTTCTTTTTCCTGACTCGTTATGGGGTCTCCGCTCTGGAGCGGACCAGTCAGGCGGATCTGTGAATGAGAGATGGAACCAAACAGCGCCAGCCCTTGGAGACAGGCCAGCTGTGCCTGAGCGCTTCCCATCCTGGGCAGGGCTGCGAATCATCTGAACTCCTGATCCCTGTCCTCCCTATAGTCTAGAAGCTGCTGCCTTTTGTGTGGAAACGGCTTCACTGCCACCCTTCTCAGAAGGCTCTTAGACAGACGTGATTTACCCTTCATCTCTGCCAGTGTTGGCAGCAGTGGGGTGGCAGGAGCGGGGAGAGTGGGGTTTTCATTGCAGGTCTGGAAGGTACAGAAGCTGCTGCTTCTCCTCTTTCCCTGCATGAGATGGTCTCAAAGCACTTGTTTAACCCCTCCCTCACTTGGGGAAGGGGGCACGCATTCACCCACCGGCTGTGAGTCTGACCAGGAAGCTCTCAAGCACGGCCCTCGAGGACCAGATTCTGCCCTCTGTTATCATCTCTCACTCTAGGGCCCAGGACCCTTGGGGACTCTTCAGATCTCCTTCGGATTTTCAGAAAACCTCCTGAAAATCCTGAGGAATCCACTGTAGGCCAGGGTACCATGGGTGTGGGAATGTGAGGGCTGAGCTTACCGAGGTCAGGGAAGGGCGGCCAGGCCCTCGACCTGTCTGATGGAATGCCAGCTAATTCTTTCTACAAGTATATTGGAGTTGGGGACAGTGGGCTGGGGGTGGAGGTCAGAGGGGAGTATCTGTCTGAGTTGGGGGAGCCAGCAGAAAAAGGTGAAAGTACATGGGCTTGGAAGGCTTGGTTGGGTGTCTGGGTTCCAGTCCCACCACTCTGCTGTGGAACCAGGGGAGAGAGACATACTGATGACACAGTGATGAGGGCTGCCAAGCACTGAGCTCTTCAGGGTACCAATCACCATCCTTAGCTCCCCCGGCTGCCAACCTTCTGGGGAACCGATGGAGGCAGAGGTCTGGGGTGTCTCTGCCACCGTAGGCAGACGTTCACTTAATCCCACTGTTGTCTACTGAGCTGCTGCCCCCAGGAAAGAGACCCTCTGTGTATCCCTCTTCAGAGAATAAACCTCCCGGGGTCCACCAGCCTCAGGGAGAGGCAGACCCGGGACTGCACTGAGCGGGGATGGAAGGAGTCCGGCTTCCACTTAAACAGCCTTTGAGCGCATTCTCCAGCTCATAGGCTCCACCTTCGCCCCCACTTCTAGGGATACTTGGGGCTGCCAACCCTGAGTCCTCTGCAGGGATCTGCGTGCAAATTATATGGCAACTCAGCCCGCCTGGCTCTGGCTTAGGAGTCAGCTTTGCGGGGCCTGCTAAATTGGAAACCACTCATCCATCTGCTTTCCAGCTTTCTTTTTCTTGTTGTTGCTGGGTTTTTGTTTATTTTGGTTTGCTTTTTCTTCTTTCTTTCTTTTTTTTCTTTCTGCTGTCTCTTCTCCTATTCATGTTGTCCTTCTGGGTTTATGTCTTTCTTAAAAAAGAAAAAAAATCCCTTCATCTTATTTTAGTGAGCTTTGGGGTGTTAAGTGCATGTGTTCTTTCTTCCATTTTTAACCAGATGGAATTTATCCAGTCAGTAGATTTATCCCTTTATCAAACACTGAAAGCTTTCAGGCTTTGGGGTAACGGAAAATGTTGTAAGTCGTGACCCTTAAACACATTTCAATTTGCAAGAAACGAAATTGAGTTATTTGTAGTGAGGTGGATGGATGGACCTAGAGTCCGTCATACAGAGTGAAGTAAGTCAGAAAGAGAAAAACAAATACCGTATTAAGCTGGGACAAAGTGAGAGAGTGGCATGGACATATATACACTACCAAACGTAAAACAGATAGCTAATGGGAAGCAGCCACATAGCACAGGGAGATCAGCTCGGTGCTTTGTGACCACCTAAAGGGGTGGGGTAGGGAGGGTGGGAGGGAGGGAGACGCAAGAGGGAAGAGATATGAGGATATATGTATATGTATAACTGATTCACTTTGTTATACAGCAGAAACTAACACACCATTGTAAAGCAATTATACTCCGATAAAGATGTTAAAAAAAACCACACACGTTTCAATTTGCAAATTAATTTTGCAAATAAGTCAGTGTGTTTTCTCTGTCTTCTCCAAGCTCCCAAGACTTTTCTCTGCAAATCTGTGCCCTCATTTTGGAGGTCAGAGCCTAGCACAGTATCAGCCCTTCTTGGAGCTTGGTGCGTATGTGTCAGGTGATGGACTGAATGACTTATGATCTAACTAGCCCATGTCCTGTGGCATCTTTCGTCTGAGGAGAGCATACCGACAAGATTAATTTCCATAAGCCTAAACTTTCTTTGTTAATTCATTTTTGTTATAAATAATATCAAAGGTATCAAAAAGTCTATAAAAGGTACACGTAGAGTGTAGAGAGAAATAAGAAATACCGTTGTACCCAGCGTCCAGCTTTTTTTTTTTTTTTTTTTTTTTGGCCACACTGCGTGGTATGTAGGACCAGGGATCAAACCCACGCCCTCTGCAGTGGAAGTGTGGAGTCTTAACCACTGGACCGCCAGGGAAGTCCCCCAGCATCCAGCTAAAATCCCATAACTTTGCAAGTTGCGAGTGCCTCTTCCCTCCCAGAAATAATTGTAGTCACTATTTTGTGTTAGTCAGTCACTTGCTATTTTCTATAGCTTTACTACCTGTGCGTGAGAACCTAAACAATACATTGTTTCCTTTTGCCTATTTTTGAAATTTATATAAATGGAAGCATATATTTGTAGTTTTCCCTGACTTCTTTCACTCAACATTTTTTTTTGGAGGTTCTTTCAAATTGACCCATGTGGCTGCAGTTCATTCGTTGGGCTGTAATGTTCCCTTGTGAGATAACACCAGAATTTATTCCTGTTGTTGGACAGTAGGATGGTTTCCTTTTTTTACTCTTCTGAGCAGCAGAACTGGGGCTACAGTGAGGCAGAGAGACCCTATATTAGTTTCCTTGGCTGCCATAACAAATGACCACACATGGGGTGGCTTGAAACAACCAAAATGTATTCTCTCACAGTTCTGGAGGCCAGGAATCTGTTATCATGATGTCAGCAGGGCCACACTCCCTTTGAAGGAGAGAGCCTTTGCCTCTTCTAGCTTCTGGTGGCTCCAAGTGTTGCTTGGTTTATGTCTTGTGGCAGCATCACTCCAATCTCTGCCATCTTCACTTGACTGTCCCTCTTCCCTCTCTGTGTCTCTTATAAGGACACTTGTCATTAAGTTTAGGGCCCATCCAAATTATCCAGAATGATCTCATCTCTAGATCCTTATCTTCATTACATCTTCAAAGACCCTTTTTCCAAATATGGTCACATTCATATGTTTCAGGCCCCCTTTTGGGGGGCTACCATTCAACCCACTGCAGACACCAAGGGTGTGATATTAGAGTCAACGACCTACACAACCCTTGGGGTGAATGGCACCCTACCTTTTGTGCCCCAGGAGCCTTTCTTTCTCCCTCAGGTCCTGACTCTACTAAAAAACCCTGCAGTGAACCTCTGTGCATGTCACCTGGAACCCTTGGGCAGGAGTCTGTCTAGGGTACATAGCACAGGAGCGGAATTGCTAGGTGGTAGAAAGTGTGCATGTTAATCTTTGTTAGAAAAGGTCTAGCTTTTTTCAAAGTGGTTGTACCAAGTTATGTTACCATCAGTGGTGAATGGCAGTTCCCATTGCTTCACATCGTCTCCAAGCCCTGGGCTGAGTGACTTTCTAATTATAGTCAGTCTGGTAGGTGTGAAGGAGTACGTGTGCTAAGACTAGGTGTGAAAGGGTATCTCATCAAGGTTTCCAGTGTGCATTTCTCTGATGACTAATGAGATTGAGCATCTTTTCACATGTCGGTGGGCCATTTGTGTTTCCTCTTCTGTGAAATGCTTCCTTAAGGCTTTTGCTCATGTTTACAATTTATTTTTACTTTTTCTTTTTGATTCATGAAAGTACTTTATATATTCTGTATATTAATCCTGTTAGTGAAATATGTCCCAAATATCTTTCCCCAACAAGTTGTCTTTTTGCACTCTTTTTAAAATGTAGTTGAATTTATCAGTTGTTTCCTTTATCATTTAGGCTTTTTCTTCTTGATTACAAAATCCTCCCTATCCTTGAGCATGTAAAATATTTCTCTAGTCACCTTATAAAGATTTTACACATTTTTTTTTTTGGTTGTGCTGGGTCTTAGTTGCAGCAGGTGGGCTCCTTAGTTGTGGCATGTGAACTCTTAGTTGTGGCATGTGAACTCTTAGTTGTGGCATGCATGTGGGATCTAGTGCCCTGACCAGGGATCGAACCCGGGCCCCCTGCATTGGGAGCACGGAGTCCTATGCACTGCGCCACCAAGGAAGTCCCAAAATTTTACACTTTTGTATTTCATATTTAAGTCCCAGAATGGATGGGCCTTTTTTTTTTTTTTTTTTTTTTTTTATGTTGTGAGACGGGGATGCAATTTCACCTATTTGTATTTAATTCACCAATTGTCTCGACACCATTTCTCAAAGAGTCCAGGCTTTAATCACTATCTGAAATGTCCTCTTGGTCATAAATCAGACTTCCACATACACATGAATATTGTTCGAGCTCCTCTATTGTGTTCCATTGGTCCATCTTCTGTCCTTGTTCCAATGAACAGTCTTCATTACTCCAGCTTTAACAGTAAGTCATAGTATCTGGTTGGGTAGCTGCCCCCGCCACTGCACCCCATGCTCCTACTAACTCTTTTTCAGAAGTGTCTTAGCTGTCTTGGACAGTTGTTCTACCACATGCATTTTTTTAAAATTTATTTTTGGCTGCGTTGGGTCTTCGTTGCTGCGCGCGGGCTTTTCTCTAGTTGTGGCGAGCGGGGGCTACGCTTCATTGCAGTGCGCAGGCTTCTCATTGCAGTGGCTTCTCTTGTTATGGAGCACGGGCTCTAGGCACTCAGGTTTCAGTAGTTGTGGCTCGTGGGCTCTAGAGCGCAGGCTCAGTAGTTGTGGCTCACGGGCTTTGTTGCTCCGCGACATGTGGGATCTTCCTGGACCAGGGCTCGAACCCCTGTCCCCTGCATTGGCAGGCGGATTCTTAACCACTGTGCCACCAGGGAAGTCCCCACATACATTTTTGAAACAGCTTTTCAAGTCCCTTGAAAATAACTGTTGAGATGTTTTTATAGACATTGCATTAAAGGATTAAATGTATAGATGAGTTTGGCTAGAATTAACAGAATTATGATTTAAAATTTTCTTTTCTAAGAACATTGTCTTTCTCTCCATCTCTTTAGATCTTTTTGAATGACATTTAAAGTTTGATCATTTTCCACAAAGGGTTTACATATCCTTTCTAGATTTATTCCTAGGTACTTTAATTTTTTTTGGTGGCCTTTAGAAATGAGTATCTTTTTAAGAAAATTACATTTTCTAACTGATTCTTGCTGGTATATAGTTAAATGCAAGTGTTTTTGTATCCAGCAGTCTTGCACACCTCCCTTATGAGTTCAGACACTATATTTGCATATCATTTGGGGGTTTCTACGTAGCCAATCATTTATCCGCAGATGACAGTTTTATTCTACTCATCCTTTCTTTCTTTTGTGTGTAAATATATACACATGTTTTCTATTGTATTATATGCTATTACATAAATATATACAAATATACACATAATTTGTCAGGACAAAGTCAAATCAACAAATATAACATATTCTTAAGTTTAAAAATGAATCAGGGGCTTCCCTGGTGGCGCAGTGGTTGAGAGTCCACCTGCAGATGCAGGGGACACAGGTTCATGCCCCGGTCCGGGAAGATCCCACATGCCGCGGAGCGGCTGGGTCCGTGAGCCGTGGCCACTGAGCCTGCGGGTCCGGAGCCTGTGCTCCACAACAGGAGAGGCCACAACAGTGAAAGGCCCGCGTATCACAAAAAAAAAAAAAAAAAAAAAAAAAGAATCAAATAATGGGCATAAAGATAATTAAGGAAGTTGTAAATAAAATTTTGAAGGCACGTATAAACAATAAAAATGACTGACATTTGGTGCATGATGGCCATCTAAAGCTCTGAAAATAATTTTCAACTACTAAGCTTGATTTTCTCTTCCACATTCAATAATTTAAAAATTATGGAATGCTTCACGAATTTGCGTGTCATCCTTGCGCAGGGGCCATGCTAATCTTCTCTGCATCGTTCCAATTTTAGTATATGTGCTGCCGAAGCGAGCACTACTTATCCTTTCTTGAATGTCTGGAATCTTTAATGAGACATTGTTAGTTCTGCAGGTCCAGTAAGAAAACATTAAGTAACACTTACAAAATTCAAAATGATCATTTGCCCATTTTACGTAAATTCATCTCAGTGTTTCAGAGGCCCAAATCCAAATATGTAGCAGCAAATGCAAAAATTAGTTGGAGGAGCATAGCTGAATGCTGGTTTGTGAGGTACATAGGATTCTGAGGAGAATTAGGAAACAGCCCATTGACTTAGGTCCTGAGATTTTAGGGGCAGATTCCTCACTCTGTATGGCAGGTCTCAGCTGCAGTGAGACTGGGGTGATACTTGCTGACCAAGTGACTGCCCTGTGACTTCTCCTTTCTTCTAAGATAGTGAGGGTAGTCATGGGCTTTGGAATCAAACAGATCACTCTGTGTGGCCCTGAGCAACTGGCTTAACCTATCTGAATCATAGTTTTCTCATTCGTAAAATGGTGATGATAAGCATTCCTCATAGGGTGTTGGGGAGGATTGAATGGGTTAATAAATGTAAACCGTGGAAGGCAGCTGGGATACATGGTAAAGGAATCGTCAGTGTTGGCAACCAAAATGGCTCCCGAGCCACGGACCCTTCAAGCTGGTCAGGTCCTTGAGTCCTGAGACTTCATAATGCTTCAATGCAGGTAATAGATAGTATTAGGATAGCAAGCATGGGCTTTCAGAAATCCTTCCGTCCTGGGGTTTCAAAAAACTGTTCATCAAGGAAACGTTCTTTTTTTAAAAAAAAAAAAAAAAAAAAAGGCGCTTAAACCTGAACTAAAAAAAACAGCTAAAATAGGTGCTGGTTCCGATGGAGTGAGGGATGAAGGATCTAGAGCCCCATCTCCGCAGCCTCCCTCTGCCCTGCCTCCCATGGTTCCCAGCCTCTGTGGCACCTCCAATGTACCCCTTAGTCCACAGAGCACTGATTCTATTCACCACTTTTGTATCAGTCTGCTCAGGCTGCCATAAACAAATACCACAGGCTGGGTGGCTTAAACAACAGAACTTTATTTTCTCCCACTTCTGGAGGCTGGAAGTCCAAGATCGAGGTATCACCAGGGTTGTTTTCTGGTGAGACCTCTTTTTCTGGCTTGCAGACAGCTGCCCTCTTGCTATGTCCTCACATGGTCTCTTCTCTGTACACAGAGAGAGAGAGCAAGCTCTGATGTCTCTTCTTCTTAGAAGGACACTAATGCTACTGGAGTAGGGCCCCACCCTACTCATTTAACCTTTATTACCTCCTTATAGGTCCTATATCCAAATACCTTGGGGGTTTAGGACTCTGATATATGAATTTTGGGGGAACACAATTCAGTCCATATCCCCCTCCTATTTTCCAGATGAAGAAACTGAGGCTCCTCTAAGGTAGATGATTCCTCCCAGCATACTTTGGAAACTAGGAGCTGAGGTTAGACCAGAGACTCTGTGCAGTTCTGCACATGAGCACAGCTGCCCTGGTGACCTGGTGGTCGAGTGAGGTCCAGAGCTTGGCAGGGATCTCCTGGCCTCTGCGCAGAACCCAGCACTCCACCTGGGCCCTCAGACGGGTGGCAAGCTCCAGGAGCACCTGTGGGAAGCACTGCAGACACGGATATCCACATGGATTTGGGGCATTTTTCCCAAGTGTTTTTTTTTTTTTAATTGGGGTATAGTTGCTTTACAATGTTGTGTTAGTTTCTGCTGTACAATGATGTGAATCAGCTATATGTATACATATATCCCCTCCCTCTTGGACCTCCCTCCCACGCCACCTCCCCATCTCACCCATCTAGGTCACCACAGCACCGAGCTGAGTCCCAACGGGTTTTGTGAGCTGGAGCAGAAGGGCTGAGTGGACCCCACGTGGTGACTGCAGTCTGTGCACATGGGATTGGGGGACACTCACAGGGACTGGGGGGCACAGAATTTCTGCCATTGTGAGGCAGGGGAGTCTCAAGGTAGCAGACCTTTGGGTTGGCTGCTGCAGATCACATTTATCAAATTCCTGCCATGTGCCAGCTGTGCTGAATGCTTTATAAAGCTACATCATGGGGCACCCCCCATGACCACCTAGTGAGACAGGAGCTCGAGTAATCCCCCAGCGTGACACAGCTAGGAAGTGGTGGAGCCCAGACAGACACAGGCTGGTTGGCTCTACGGCCTGGGTCCTCCCAATCCCTCCCTTTAAACTCCCACTTTCTCCAAAGCCAGAGAACAGCCTCTTGGTGATGCTGCTGGCCTGGCCAGGCCTCTTCGCACAGCCTGGTCAGACTTGGATGTTTCTCGTCTCCAGGAGGGAAAATAGGGAAGGGGAATATATGTCGTTCTCCAAGCCCCATCTAGGAGCCAAACAGATCAACCAGGGTAGGGGTGGGGGCTGGAATGTCCCAGGCTGTCTTTTCCCAAGTTGAGAAGCGGAAGTCATGACAGCTAAGGGGATTTGTGGAAATTCCTCCGTGCATTGTTACCAAGCAAAGGAAGTGTTTCAGAGTTGAGCTCTCAGTTTCTGCCCTAGGGAGCCAGGGCCAGTTTCCGCTTCTGAAGCTTGTTTGTGGGAAACTGAAGGGGCCGTTTGAGGTTCTCCGTATGGGGGGCTCCAAATAGTCCCCCGTCCTTCCCTCCCAGAGGTGAAGGGGGCAGAGGGTCCAGCGAGCCAGACAAAACAGCCCCGGAATCTGTTCCTCTTCTTTTTCCTTCCACTTTAGGGCGGATGGCTCCGAGCCGAGCAAAGGAACAGAAACATTTTTTCCAGGCCTGCTGGTATTTGCTTCTGGCTCACTCAGCACAAGCGGATTAGAGAAATAGTTGCATTTTTTAGTCTGTGTTCGCCCTCTGGACAGGACCTGATCACGCTCTGTGTGTGTGTGTGTGTGTGTGTGTGTGTGTGTGTGTGTCTCTGTCTCTGTGTGTCCCTCCACTGCCACCAGTCCACTCTTGGAGGGACAGCCAGGCCTGACATCCCTAGCACGGCTGTCCACACCCTGCCAGCTGGTGGGTCAACTCCCAGTCTCTTGGGAAGGTCATAACTGACTCACCAGGAAAGCTATACGTGCATCTGTACGGTTGTCTACATATGGAGATGCCACTTATGGGCGTACACGTGTATATACTTAAGTGTGTCCCATGGCTGCCTGCTTCCCCTCCATTGCCGTCCTGGGCTTTTTCTCTGGCTCCACTCCCTGATGGAGGAGCGCTCCGTAGGAGTTCTCCGCAGACCCTGGAGGAAGGGGAGGCGTGCATGGGCCCCCCTGGAAAGTCTTGCTGGGAGCCAGATAACTAGGGCTGTACCAGGCTGCTCCACCCAGGCCCTGCCAGGAGAACCCTTTCCCAGAAAATCACCTTTGCGGTGTGACAGAAACCTGGTGGGGGAAGGAGGGGTATGCAGGCCCACAAGGTCATTCTCAACACCCGCACTCTCTCTGGTTGGAAAGTGAGGGTCTATCAGCTTGGCTGAATAAACTGAGAGGGAGTAACCAGCTCGTGAGAGAATTTTTTCAAGACAAACTAACTGAGCAGGAGATGCTCACTTACCTGCCTTTCTTCTTTCCTCCCTGCCCCCTCCTCTCCCCCCACTCTCCTCCCCTGGCTCTCTTCCTCCTCCCTTTCCTCTTTCCTTCCTCTCTCCTTCTCCCGCCTTCTTTCTTTCTTTTTATTTCACCCTGCAAACAGGGCACCAAACACCCCTGCTCTTTAATCTCTTAGTATATCCGGCACACTGTAAGCACTGAGGTTGGAGGATGTGACAGGCCATAGCCTGGGCACCCAAGGATTACAAAGTATCTCTCCCGTTTAAAACTCCACGCTGGGTGAGCCTGCAGGATGGCCGGACTTGAACCTGTCATATCTCTACCTCCAACTCCTTCCTTCTAGAGCACTGACGAAAAGGGTGTTTGTGGAGCCCCAGCTGCAGACTGAGGATGTGGAAGCCTAAGAGAAATGGAATTGGGGGTCATATTGTCCAGCAACATATTCTTTTGGGGAGAATTATGATTTCAGAGTTAACAGAGACCTTTTTTTTTTTTTAATGGTTTATATCCATAAGACTTCAGGGAAAGGGATGATTTCCCAATGTGTAAAAGATGAATTTTTCAGAGTCAACGTTCCTAATGCCCAAATACGCTTTAGGACTATGAAAATTTCATGGACAATGATATGTTGTTAGGAACTAAATCGTACTGAGCAGTGGGTTGTAAGAGGGCATTTTATGTTTTATTTTTATTTCCACGCGCGGTTTATTTTTGCTCTGACATTTTATTATAATTTCTTCCTACAGTAGGTGAAGTGCTTGGGAAGTTAATTTAAACCAGCCTGACTTTCTGTGTGTTTTTTAATATTTGTTTAAGCTTTTATTGAGCTTGTCAGGCAAGTCAGAGTACAAAAATGCAGCTGAAAACTCTGTTTCCTTCTGCGGTGCCTGCCCATTAATACTAGGTGGTGACAACAAGATTCGCGAACACTTCGAATGGGGGATTATTCTGGGTTTCCAAGGAAATTCGAGCCACCTGTTTCAGAAACCTCTTAGTGACTTAGTAGGACGATGAAGGCTGTCTCCCCACTCAGCTGTCACTCAGCGTTCCAGCTCCTTGGGCCCCCTCTGGCCTGGCCAGGCTCTACGGGGCCAATTTGCATCAGTGGTCGGAGGCCTGGGCTTGAGTTGTCCTCCCAGCTTGTGGCTTGGCTTCAGCCTGGGCCAGAGAAGCAGCTGCCATCTATCTGCCTCTGGGGAACTTTCCAGATCCACAGCAGGCTGGCTTCCCCTGGGTCTGGGCTGCCCAGTCTGGAGCTGTTTGTCATGGACAGCAGAACGACATGGGATCACCTTGAGGAAGTGGGTTGTGAGAGCTGATTGTGTGGCCTACGTGTCGGGGAGCCACGCTACCCGCAGAATTTGGCCAAGGGAGAAATAGAAAGTCAACATTTTCCAGCAGGCTGGGAAGCAGCTGGGTATTTCTGGAGCCCAGGACTCTCTTGTAGAACAGTCTTGTGATGGTGGCCAGGGGCACAGCCTGATCTTGGCTAGGCTGGGGGCAGTTTGAGAACCGCTGGTCTGATTCAGCCCCATCATTTGATCAGTGGGAAACAGGCCTGGTCTGGAATCAGGAGGAAGTACCACATGCATCTGTACTCAATTTGTTTGTGGCAAAAACAGGAGAAGGTCTGCCAGGCTAGATTTCTTTTTTTCTTTCTTTTTTAAAAAAAAATATTTATTTATTTAGCTGCGCTGGGTCTTAGTTGCAGCACGTGGGGTCTTTGTTGCAGCACGTGGGATCTTTAGTTGCGGCATGCAAACTCTTAGTTGTAGCATGTGGGATCTAGCTCCCTGACCAGGGATCAAACCTGGGCCCCCTGCACTGGGAGCTCAAAGTCTTAGCCACCGGGCCACCAGTAGAGTCCAGGCTAGGTATCTTTCTGCTTCTTCTCTGCTGGTCCAGTTAGGACAAGACAGTGATTTCTGAAATTCCACCAGTTGCCACACTTGATCTGCTCATCTCTCCTTCAGTTGGGCTTGGTCCTCTGCTCACAAAAGAACCATCTGCAAACTCCAAGGGGTCCATTCCCCTTCTCCGAGGGGGCATGTTGATTGTTCAGATGTTGGCTTTTCGGTCAATGCTGTGAATAAGAGAGTTCTTTGGCTTGAAGAAAAGGCCAGGTCCCTCACAAGTTGAGTACGCTAAGTTTTGGCTTCTGCCCTGTGGCATTCTCTTCTAAAGGAGGGCTCTGTGCCTACCGCCCCTGCTGAGGGGATAACACTTTCTGCTTCATGTGGCAAAGCCCCCTGGTCACTGATGTGGATCCAGGGTGGGCTCCTGACTGAGGGGAGAGGACAGTCACAGGCTGGCCAAGAATCTTCAAGAATCATAGACTTGAAAAGATGATCTGGGCCAATCACATTCCTCCCCTGGGAGTTCAGAATTGGGAAACTCAGAGGCTGTGGCCATTCGCAACGGAGATCAAAGCTGAAAAGCTGTTAGGGTTTGCATGATATGGAAGGGGTGTCGGTAGCCCTGAGGAGCCATGTGCAAGCTGAGGGAAGGCAAGGGAAGCTGGGGATGGCAGCAGTGGAAGGAGACCAGGGAAGAAACAGAGAATCAGTAATTCCACGAGAAAGATCTGCAGTTACAATTTTAGTTCCCCCAAGGCCTGATTTCT
The DNA here is from genome assembly GCF_005190385.1 of Monodon monoceros. Lineage (NCBI taxonomy): Eukaryota > Metazoa > Chordata > Mammalia > Artiodactyla > Monodontidae > Monodon > Monodon monoceros. Next base: position 118,943,188 of record NW_021703768.1, read on the forward strand.
CTGTGGCTTCTATCCCTGGCATCTAGCACATTCCCTGTTATGTCTTGACCACAAACATCCTTTGCTTGAGCTAACCTGGGTTGCTAGAACAGGGATTGGTAACTCTTTCTATAAAGGGCTGATAGCAGATATTTCAGGCTTGCCACATGGTCTCTGTGGAAACCACTCAGTGCTGCCTTCGTAGGGTGAAAGCAGCCACAGGTAACCTGTAAATAAATGGGCATAGCTGGCTTCCAATAAAACTTTATTTTCAAACAGGTGACCAGCTTGCTGGCCGAAGTTTGTCTGCACCAGGTGAAAACTTTAGTGTTGCACAGAACTGGGGTGGAAGGATCAAATTCTTCCAGTCTTAGGAAGACTGAAGACTCCTATCCAACCCCCTCCCCATCCCCTTGAGGCCAGGTCTCATTTGACTGTAGATTAAGGGTGGGTGGAAAATGAGCCCCACATTTCCTCTGTACCCTCTTTTCTCACAGTGCTCTGCCACTCTGGTCAGCTACCCCCTGAGTCATGGTAGGAGCCCCAGACCCCAAAGTTTAAAGAAGTCAGGATTACCCAGTTGGCAAACCAAGCATATGCACAAGGTACCTGCAAAGCAAGGGCACTCCCTAAACTCGGCTTTTATGAACTATACCAAATTTTACGCAAAGGAAATTTTGCCATTCTGACCTATTATGAGGCTTGTAATTTACTAAGAAAACAAATACAATACTTAAATTACATTTTCATAATGATTAACATGGAACAGGGTTAAACAATAGGGAGTGGTGGAGACTGGGGTAAACTGGTCGAAAGAGATACTGCCTGGTCTGAAATCAGTGACAGCCAGTACTCAGCTCTGTTCCCTTTGGGAACGCAATCCATCTGATGTTGTTAGAGTTTCCAATTCCTGGATATCTGAATTTTTAAAAATATAAAACCTCCTCTTTTTTTTCTTTTTCTTTCTTTCTCTCTCTTTCTCTCTCTCTCTCTCTTTTTTTAACCATTAGCAACTAATTTAAATTTAAGGAAACAATGGTTCTTTTATTTTTTATTCATTTTTAAAAATATCTTTATTGGGGTATAATTGCTTTACAATGGTGTGTTAGTTTCTGCTTTATAACAAAGTGAATCAGTTATACATATACATATGTTCCCATATCTCTTCCCTCTTGCGTCTCCCTCCCTCCCACCCTCCCTATCCCACCACTCCGGGCGGTCACAAAGCACCGAGCTGATCTCTCTGTGCTATGAGGCTGCTTCCCACTAGCTATCTACCTTACGTTTGGTAGTGTATATATGTCCATGCCTCTCTCTCACTTTGTCACAGCTCACCCTTCCCCCTCCCCATATCCTCAAGTCTGTTTTCTAGTAGGTCTGTGTCTTTATTCCTGTCTTACCCCTAGGTTCTTCATGACATTTTTTTTTCTTAAATTCCATATGTATGTGTTAGCATACGGTATTTGTCTTTCTCTTTCTGAACAATGGTTCTTTTAAAAGAATATCTTCAAATCATACTCAACCCATGGGATTCTCAGGGCCAGTTTGCCCTTTCACCTGAACCCACATTGGACTGAGATCCCTTTGGCATATTCACCCCACCCCTTGGAAAAGGAAAGCCCTGCATGTATCTCTGAGCTCTTGAGAAGGAGACTGAATCCAGAAAGAGTGGATAGCTTGCTTATAGTTTACTGAGTCAGGACCAGAGCTGAGCTGAAACCATACAGGCTCCAGGTTTCCACATGAAACCTGCCCTCTGCCTCAAACTGAAGCCGGCCTTACAAGCATTTCTCTGTGCTTGTTCATGCTTCCACAGGTGGGCTGTGTGCACAGTGGTATCCGCCTGTGTTTGCTGTGGTTGGCAGGAGGGGCTCTGAGAAACTAGAAGAGTTGGATATAGTTAATAAGTCAGAATATGAACCAGGATCTCATCCTGCAACATGAACAGCTCTCAGCTTGCCCTTCAAGCCTGTGTTGGGAAATGGACCTTTCCCTGGTCCTTGTGCGGAGTTCCCCCAGAGTGCATCATAGGTGGCTTTTTCAAATTAAGGAATATGTTTTCATCCTAAAGGCACAACAGGGAGAAATATGCTATTTGCAAAACAAGCGTTATACATGAGACTTCAGGAAGAAGAGACTAAAAAATAGGGACATATCTTCCAGAGGTGTGTGTGGACACTGTTTTTCTAGAGAATCTTAGGGATGCCCTAGCTCAGGGCAGCTTGGAGGGCAAGAGCTGGATCCTTTGAGGATCCCTTCAAGAGAGTGTCAGCCCGGGATACAGATCAGGGCCAAGTCCATATGGTTTGAATGTAGCTGCTCCTCTGAGAGTATGTCTCTGGCTATATTCCTGAGCCAAATGAAAATGGTTTTTGGATTATTCAGTGTTTTGTTTTAATTCAGGCCTCATCTTCCTTCCATTAGTGTAAGCCAAGCCGTTGTTACCAGTACTGGTTCAGTAATTACAAGTTGTCATTCGATGTCTCTATGGACCATGGTGGTGGTGGTGGTGTTTGGAGTCAGATTGTCTGAGTTCTAATCCTAACTCTACCATTATTAGTCATGTCACTTTGACAAATTACTTAATTTCCCTATGCCTCTATTTTCCCATCTGTAGAATGGGAGCAATAACATTGTCTACCTCATAAGGTTCTTCTGACATTGAAATGAGAAGTGCATTCATTCAATTCTGAATATTTATTGAGCACCTGATTCTGGGAGCTGGAAATACAGTAGAGAACTAGGCAGGCAATGCTCCTGCTCTTGAGATGCTATCATTCTCACGCGTACTCAGCAAATATTAGGTGCCATTATTATTGTTGATGTTTTATTGATGTTCTTGCCACCCAACTCACAGGGAAGGAGAGAGATATTATCCCAATCTGTGGCTCACTAGTTTTCTAGAGTAAGTGAGGAAAGATCTCTCCTTTACTGTACAATAACCATTGCTCAGAGCCTGCTCGGTGTCAGAGACAGGCTCCCAGAGTATCTGGACATTTAAAATATGCCCACAAATTATTTGATGTTCTTCCCGTCAAGAAGTAGAGCTGAATTCCCCACCCTTTGAGTGGAGGTTGTACTTAGCAATTCACTTCTAACCAATAGAATGTGGCCAAAATAATGGGGTGTGTGACATCTAAGGGCAGATCATAAAAGGCACTGCAGCTTCCTCCTTGCTCTCTCTGAAATTATTTGTTCTGGGGGAAGACAGCTGCCATGTTGTGAGGACACTCAAGCAGCCCTAGGGAGAGGCTCACATGGTGAGAAACTTAGGTCTCCTTCTAACAGCAAGGAACTGGGGTCTCCTAAAAACAGCCATGTGAGGGAGCAATCTTGGAAGAAGAGCCTCCATCAAGGCTGTTCTTCCAAGAACAGCCTCCATCCCCATCCCCATCCAGCTGTCAGATGACTGTCGCAGCCCTAGCCAGCATCTTGACTGCAACCTCATGAAAGACCCTGAGTCAGAGCCGCACAGTTTCAGCTGCTTCTGGATTCTTGACCCACAGAAACGGCAAGCGAATCAATGTTTGTTGTTTAAACCACTATGTTTTGAGGTAATTTGTTAGGCAGCAGGGGATAACTAATACAATGCCTTTACTTAGAACAGACCTTGTAGGAATATTCTTTCTTAATATCAAGGTAGAAGTCTGTAGGGTTATTTATATCCTAAATATTTATTGAGCACCTGCTTCTAGTGGATTCTGTCTTAAAACATCTCAAAATCTCAGTGGATTTCTGTCTTAATAAATGGAGAAAACAATAAGGTAAGGGAAGCTGGAAGATCTTGAGTGTAGCCATAGGTCTTATTTCACTGGTGTGGAAATCACCCACTCAGACTGAAATCAGAACACTACAGAAGTGGTGCAGCATGATAGCTTGGTATTAATTGTATAAACCTGAGCAGTCCTGCATGCGCAGGAGATGCAGAGGGAAGGTTTTCAAAGGTTCACTTTCCATGTCTGAAGATGGTACCCAGTGTAATTCAGCTTTTCATTGATCCACTTGCTCGGTGATGATGCCTTCACCGCCAAAGGACCAGTTCATGATGGGAGCCGTTTGCCTCAGTAGCTGGCAGGGAAATGCTTTTCTAGAGATGGGGGAAGACAGAAGCTGTAAGAGAGTCTCAGTGCTGAGGCAGTGACTCAGCTTTCCTCTCCAGTAGGGCAGCGTCCAGCAGCCATTGGCTTCTCCATGGTCTCCCCTCTTCACCTCTGCCATTTGGTCCTGAGTTAGGCTACTCAGTGTATATCTCTTCCTGGAACATGAGACCCCCCATTGCCTTCCTCCCTCCCTTACTCTCCATCTGTGCTGGTCAGTTTTATGTGTCCACTTGACTGGGTCACAGTATGCCCGGATACTGGCCAGTCATTATCCAGAGTGTCTGTGAGGGTGTTTCTGGATGAGATTAATATTTGTATCAATGGACTGAGGAAAGCAGATTGCCTTCCCTAATGTGGGTGAGCCTCACCCAATCAATTGAGGACGTGAATAGAACAGAAAAAGCTGGGTAGGAAGGAACTCCCCCTACCAGCCTGCAGGAGCTGGGACACCGCTCATTTCCAGCCTTCAGACAAAACGTTGGCTCTTCCTGGGTCTCCAGCCTGCCAGCTTTGGAACTGGAATTTATGTCATCAGTTCTCCTGGTTCTCAGGCCTTCAGATTCAGACTTGAACTACACCTTGGCTCTCCTGGTTCTTCCAGCATGGTGATAGCAGATCTGGGGACTTCCCAGTCTCCAGAATCATGTGAGCTAATTCCTTAGAATAAACCTTTCTGTGTATCCTTTTGGTTCTGTTTCTCTGGAGAACCCTGACTAATACACCCCCTATCAAACCCATGGCTGCAGTCACCTCCCTCCTCTAATTCGCCATCGTCTCTCCCCTGCATAACCACTGAATCTCGTCACGGATCTCCGTAGTGGGTTGAGTGGTGGCCCCCCCAAAATACGAACAAACCCTAAACCCTGGAACCTGTGATTGTCCACTAATTTGAAAAACAGGTCATTGTAGATGTAATGAAGTTAAGGATCTCAAGATGAGGTCATCCTGGATTAACAGGATGGGCCCTAAATCCAACAAGTGCCCTTATAAGAAAAGGAGAAAGGCAGACACACTGGGCAGAAAACACAGAGAGGAGACCATGTGAAGCAGAAGCAGAGATTGGTGTTGTGCTGTCACAGCCAAGGAGCACCTGGGGCCCCAGAAGCTGAAAGAGACAAGACTCTGTCCTGGAGCCTCAGAGGGAGTACGGCCCTGTTGAGGCCTTAATTTTGGACTTCTGCCCCCCCGAACTGCGAGAATACATTTCTGATGTTTGAAGCCGCCAGGTTTGGGGTGATTTGTTGTGGCCACCTAAAGAAACAAATACAGTCCCCTCCTTCCAGCTTTGATCCACTGTGATCCTTCACCACCAGCAGCCACAGTGATCTTTGAGAAATACAAATCCAATGATAATTTCTATTTAAAATACTACAATGTGTTTTTTTAAAACTACATTTAGAATAAAATACACCTCACTTTCCTCCAAAGCCCAGCTAGATCCATCCCCCAGCATCTGTCATCTCTGAAGGGTCTCGCACCACCCTCCCCCCACCTCAGCACACTCCTGTCACCAGACCATCAGTCACTGTCTGAAGCGCACCAAGCTCTCTCCTGCCTCAGGGTCTTTGCAGCCGCCCTATGGCGCTCTTCCCCCAGATCTTGAGGGGCTGGTCCTTTGCCCTCCTTCAGGTCTCAGTTTAAATGTCACGATCACAGAGAGGACCTCCGTGTCCAATCTAAAATGCTCTCCAGGGACTTCCCTGGTGGTGGAGTGGTTAAGAATCCACCTGCCAATGCAAGGGACACGGGTTCGAGCCCTGGTCCGGGAAGATCCCACATGCCGTAGGGCAACTAAGCCCGTGCGCCACAGCTACTGAGCCTGCGCTCTACAGCCGGTGCTCCACAACAATAGAAGCCACCGCAAGGAAAAGCACGCGCACCACAACGAAGAGTAGCCCCCACTTGCAGCAACTAGAGAAAGCCCGCTCACAGCAACGAAGACCCAACGCAGCCAAAAATAAATAAATAGATAGATAGATTTAAAATGCTCTCCATCCACACCCTTGCACTAACCGTACTCTCACCATGTTTGTTGCCTTCATGCCCTCTGTCACTGTCTGTAATTAACTCACTTGTCTGCTTGTTAAATCTGCTTCCTGCCCTCACCATGGAAGTAGGGCCTGTGCTCATTTTGTTTCCCTCTGCCTGCTGGACCTCCAGGACAATTTAGCTTTTGACAAATGATTATAGACACACACTAGCATGAATTGCTTTTTCCCGTTCACCCATTCACTCAATAAATGTGTATTAAGCACTTATTTTGTGCCAAGCATATATCACAACCTCGCTCAGTGACAAATGTCAGGTTTTCTTTTAAATTTACATTTTGTGTATTTTTAAAATTAGGTAATACTTTCGATGGACCTAAATTCCAGAGGTCACCCAGCTATTCAGTTAAAGCCTCTGCACCAGTGGCTACGACATTGTCTCTCAGCTCCAAACCCATCCTTTTATACTCAGCTTTTGGATGCTGCAGCTGGGGCTCTGCACAGAGCGTTTCTGCTTTGTCAGCCGCCTCATGGGAGATTCTCCCAAGAACGATGTCCGGGAAATTGTAAGGTCAGAGGAGGCAGAAGAAACTTGCTCCTTCTGTGGGCTTCCTGTCTGCTTCCCGCACTGTGAACAGCCCTCACTATTGCTTCTTCATCCTGCCTTCCTGACGCAGCTGCACGCAATTTTGTAGTTTTTCTAATACCAGCCTCCTGGTACCGCCCTCGCAGACACAGCACCAGCCATCGGTGCCCCCCACCTCAGAGGTATCCTGGCACATGATGGGCGGTCCCCTCCCCAACTTCTAAGCTTGAATCATTCACTTAATTCCAACTCTTCCCTTGGTCCCCCCCATACCCAAGCCAAGGGGTGGTGACAGCTTCCTGCGGTCATTACTGCTATGAAACCTCGGAGTGTTTACATTGCAGTTACCTGGTTAACAATTTTACATCGTATTAACGATTCTTTATATTAAATTTTCTCGGATCAAATAACTTGTGTGGTTTCTGTTTCCTGGGTAGATGTTGGCTGATTCAGCTTCCTTCCCACATCTGTCCCCGCTTCTCCCTGGAGGCTACCAACAAACTAGATTCTTGTGTATCCTCCAGAGATCAAATGCATTTTTTTAAGTCAAATAGTTTCATCAAATGTGGAATAAAATAGAAACCATCAAACTTTGTTAATAATTAAGGTAATAATAACTAACTTTGTTGTTAGTACCAGGTTCTGTGTGAAATGCTACTTTGTGTGGAAGATTTGATTGTTCACCGTATTTTACAGATGAAGAAACAAAGAGTGATTAAATATCCCACTCCAGCTCACACAGTTAGTAAGTGTCAGAAGCAGTGTTTGAATCCAGGCACCTTGGCTCCAGCATCCTCACACTTACCCACTTTGCAATATTCCTCCCCCACGGCGGTGCTGAGAGCGTGGGCTTTAAATCTAAGACGGGAGGCTTGATTCCTACTTACTGGCTTGTATCTTTGAGCAAAACTAACTAATCTCTTTGGACCTCAACCCCAATATGTGTAAAAATGGGTAAAAATATCTGTCATGGGGCTTTTACAAGATTATGTGAGACAATATATGAAAGCATCTCATCTAATACAGCATAGGGCATATAGTACTTACTCTGTAAATGTTAGCTCTTGCAATTAACGTCATCACTATGCCTTCCCTATTCACTCAGTGGGTGTCTAGTTTCTCCTCTTTTTTTTTTTTTTTTTTTGTGGTACGCGGGCCTCTCACTGTTGTGGCCTCTCCCATTGCGGAGCGCAGGCTCCAGACGCGCAGGCTCAGCGGCCATGGCTCACGGGCCCAGCCGCTCCGCAGCATGTGGGATCTTCCCGGACCGGGGCACGAACCCGTGTCCCCTGCATCGGTAGGCGGACTCTCAACCACTGCCTCACCAGGGAAGCCCTCTCCTCTTTTAACACATGTATGCAGTGGTGTGCTGGTAAATGCTCAACAACCAGTTTTCTGAAATTAAAACAAAGCCCTAATTCGTAGCTTGCACTGATTTCCGGGGTGTTAAGACTCCCACCGTGGCCAATTTCAAGCTACCAACACAATAACAATTGGCTGGGACTTCCCTGGCAGTCCAGTGGTTAGGACTCCACGCTTTTACTGCCAAGGGCACGGGTTCAATCCCTGGTCGGGGAACTGGGATCCCACAGGCCGCATGGCGTGACCAATAAAAATAAATAAATAAATTAATTAAATAAATCCTATTCTTTAAAAAACAAAAAACAATTGGCTTACAGATTTCTTAAAAATATAACATTCTTCTCTTGAGACCTGGTCTTGAGGGGGTGCAGCACACCACCCCACCTAAGTCTTGGTGAGAAATCCGAGATTCAAGCATTCTTTGTCTAATGAGAGCTTCAAACGCATACACTTTCCAACCACTTAGGGTTCAGCAAGGCAAATCTGAACCGCTGAAGAAGCCCTGCCTTTTGCTCTTGCATTCATGTATTCCGCAGATATCCCTGGGTTCCTGCTATTTGCTCTATCTGGAAAGAGTGTTTATTCAAGAATGTAAACCTGCAGCTACCCTACTGAACGGGCTTCGTCCTGGGCTGTGCTCCCGTTCCTGTCCAGGGAGCATCCTTTTCCCTCCTCAGCCTCCCTTCCTTCCTCTCCTCCCACCAGTATCTCCACCAAGAGCCTGAATTGCTGTCTCCCATGACTCCTCTTTGCCTGTGCTTCAAATCCTCTCATGCACTTGAGCTGTCCCTCCCAACTCCCCCAGTGTCCAGCTCTGTTCAGGGGACACCCTCACATTTTTCTGATTAACTATTTGTTTACCCAACCTCCTCTCCCTCTGTCTCCACCTCTCACTAACTGTGCCCTCGGCTCCTCTCTCTCTGCCCAGAGTGCAGTGTCACCCACCAGACATTTGGGTCCACTCCTGACCAAATGAAGACCTTGAGGGGTTGATGTCTTGTTGTGTAGTGGTTTATAGAAAGTCGTGTGGAGTCAGATGAACCTGGGATCAAAACTCAGCTCTGTCATTTACCAGCGCTGTGAACTTGGGCTAGGCGAGTTAACTATTTAAAGCTTCGTTTTCTTTCTCCCTTCCTTTCTTCTTTCCTTTCCTCCCTCTCCCTACATCCTTCCCTTTCCCTCTTTCATTCCTTAAGAGTTGATGGCTATCTTAGTCTGTTCAGGTTGCTGTAACAAAATCCCACAGACTGGGTGACTTATAAACAATAGAAATTTATTTCTCACAGTTCTGGAGGCTGGAAGTCTGAGATCAGGGTGCCAACATGGTCGGGTTCTGGTGAAGACCCTCTTCAGGATTAAAGACCTCTCACTGTGTCCTCACACAGCAAAAGGGACTAGAGAACTCTCTGGGGTCTCTTATTAGGGCACTAATCTCATTCATGAGTGCTCCACCCTCATGACCCAATCACCTCCCAAAAGCCCCAGCTCCTAATATCATCACATTGGGCATTAGGATTTCAACGTATGAATTTAGGGGGACACAAACCTTCAGACCATAGCAGTAGCCACACTTCTACGTTTTAGTTAGTTAGTTTTTTTTTTTTTTTGCGGTACGAGGGTCTCTCACTGTTGTGGCCTCTCCCGTTGCGGAGCACAGGCTCCGGACGCGCAGGCTCAGCGGCCATGGCTCACGGGCCCAGCAGCTCCACGGCATGTGGGATCCTCCCGGACCGGGGCACGAACCCGCATCCCCTGCATCGGCAGGCAGACTCTCAACCACTGCGCCACGAGGGAAGCCCTAGTTTTTCTTTTAAGTCAAAGTACCACCTGTACGTACTTTATGTAGTACAAGTACAGAAGTACAGAAGTAGAAGTACAAGTACTTGGGCTTCCCTGGTGGCACAGTGGTTGAGAGTCCACCTGCCGATGCAGGGGACATGGGTTCGTGCCCCGGTCTGGGAAGATCCCACATGCCGCGGAACGGCTGGGCCCGTGAGCCATGGCTGCTGAGCCTGCGTGTCCGGAGCCTGTGCTCCGCAACGGGAGAGGCCACAACGGTGAGAGGCCTGCATACCGCAAAAAAAAAAAAAAAAAAAAAAAGAAGTACAAGCACTTCTACAAAGCTTATTTTATTTTATTTTTGGCCAGGCCATGCAGCTTGTGGATCTCAGTTTCCCTACCAGGGATTGAACCCAGGCCCTTGGCAGCGAAAGCATGGAGTCCTAACCACTGCACCGCTGGGGAATTCCCTACAAAACTTATTTTAAAATGGCAGGTCTCCCCTAACCCCATTTTCTCCTCCCAAGAGGTGACTACTTTGAAGTCCTTTAGCTCTTTCTTTTGGTAACTACCTCTGCATATCTAAATAATATACTTAGATTGATGCTTCTTGATTTTTCAGTTTTAGGCATTATCTTTGACTTTACCACTGTGAACCAGGGCCATACGTATCATAATATAAACTGTATTTTTCTATTTGGCAATACTTCCACGTGGAATAAAATCAGATCAAATAGTTATCTGAGAATTCTAGATTGGGACATGAGGATTGCCCCTTCATCCCATCTTCATCCCCTCCCACCATGTACACACTCCTCGCCCTGCCCCCCATCTCCCAATATAGTTACATCTAATATTTATTAGATCAGTATTCAGCATTTATACTATTATGACTGTGGAATGCTATTCACAGCTGAGCCACGCAGTATTCTAGGAATATTTTTCCTTTCCTCTGTAATTGTTGTTGTTTCCCCTGGAGGTCATACTTACCCTAATTTTGTTTGTTTGTTTGCTAAGTATTTGATGCGATTCTCATAAATTCAACCCAAGGAATCCCTAATTGTGAGTCTCCTGTCAATACATTTAAATACGTGAGACATTCTGTCGACTTCGCCTCAGTGAAATCCCCACAGCTCCTCTGACCATTGGGCCTGGCCTGGTTTTCTCTGGGCCTCAGGTACAACTATGGTCTTGAGGGCCCCCTACACTGTCATCCAGGGCTCCTGTCACTTTCCTCTGCTGCTGGATCCACTTTTGCCAGAATCTCCCGTCTCCTGGTAGATCGCATCATTCAGCAGCTTCCTTAGACTGCGCATGTCTGAAAATGCCTTATTCTACACTTACCTTTAAGTGAGAACTTGGCTGAAGAATTCTAGCTTGGAACTCATTTCTCTGCAGAATTTTGAAGACATGGCTTTGTGTTTTTCTAAATTTCTGAGCTGCTGTTGAGTGACCTGATGTCATTATGATTCTTTGTCTGAAACTTGTTTTTTCTCTCTGGAATCTTGCTTTCTCTTTGTCCCCAGTTTTTAGAAATTTCACAGTGGTGTGACTTGATGTGAGTCTGTTTTCATATTCAGGGCACTCTGTGGACTCTTTTAATTAAAAATGTCCATTCTGATAAATGGTTGCTTTGTGCTGTGTCACCTTAGCTAAGCTGGAACCACGTCTCCCAGAACCCCATTCTCTATCTGGTATCAAGCTAGTGTTGGCCACAAAGGACATTTTGTACCAAATCTGGAAGGTGAAAATAAAGCAGCAGCCATATTTGTATGCTCTGAATGTTGGCGTCCGGTGTCAGGCACTGAGGCATCTCCTAGCTCACCTGGCTGGTTTGGGACAGCACCTGGACTCACAGCTTCATTAACCCCTACCATATCTGTTCCTACAGCCTCTCCAACTTTTCTGGATGGTGTGTGTGTAGCTCTGTGGTGGTGAAAGGGTGCCAGATTCTCCTGTAGGTCACCCACGGCATTCAGGTTGGAGGGAGTGAGAGACAGACATGGGTTCCAGTTTGCCCTCTTGGGTTCCACCTTGTCTTTGCTCTTTTCCACACCCAGTTTTCCTTCCCAACTGCCAGTCTGTAGAGACTTCAGGCTCAACGCTAGTTTTCAAAGGCAGCCGTTTGCATAGACTGCTCCACCAACTCCACGATGGTGGAGGGCCTAACTCCTGTAACAAATCCCTTATCCTGTATCACTTGTGGTGGTTCTGTCTCTCTGTTCAAACCCCGACTGACTCATTTCCTTAATGATTGACTCTCCTTCAGTTTTTCTATTCTTTCATTCTAGAAACCCTGTTAACTGAAGAACGACCTCCTAGATAGGTCCTCTGCTTTTCTTTCCCTTTCTCTCTTACTTTCCACCTCTCTGGTTTTTATTCTTCATTCCAGGAGAGTTCTTCAGTTTTATCCTCCACCAATTCTACTGAGTTTTCGATTTATGCTATCTATTTGTAATTTCCAGGAGTTCTTTTCTATTCTCTTGGTATTCCTTTTTTTGTAGCATACTGTTCTTTATTCATGAATGCAAAAATTCTCTTAACACCCTGGAAATAGTAATGGTAGTTTTTAAAAGAGATTTCCTCTTCATGTACTTTTTCTGCTTCCTCCAAAATGCTTTTCTTATGTTTGCTTTGGTCTCTACCTTTCATTTGGCTTTCCTCAAATGTATAGGGACCCTTGTTTGTTCATATTTAAGAATGAGGTATTTTTTTGGAAGCTCTGCATGACTGTGATCTTTGCTGTATGCTGATCTAGCTGGCTCCCTCATTGGGAAACTCCTGGTTTTAGTATTTTGTATCTTTCCTCTTGGGCTAGTCAAATTCCCCAGAGAAGGGGTTTCTCTTCTGTTAGAAGAGTACAAGACTGACCGCCAGCTTTCTGGGAGCCAAGGTAGAAAGGAGGGCTGGGGCCTCAGCATTCAATATGTCAGTGTCACCAGATCCCTCTGTTTTCCCATGGTACCTTTACCCTCAGTTGTAGGGTTTTCTCTAATTCAGACCCCTCCCATTCTACCCTCTCCTGAGAAAAAAGCTTAGCCTTTTGTCCAGGTGGGAAAGAGGGAGTCACACGGCTGACTAGAGTGAGTGATAGGATCTGGGATCCACCAGCTTCTTCCTTTTTTTTTTTTAAATTTATTTATTTTTGACTGCATTGGGTCTGTTGCTGTGCATGGGCTTTCTCTAGTTGTGGCGAGCGGGGGCTACTCTTCATTGTGGAGCGGTGGCTTCTCTTTGTTGTGGAGCACGGGCTCTAGGCGTATGGGCTTCAGTAGTTGTGGCATGTGGGCTCAGTAGTTGTGGCTTGCAGGCTCTAGAGCACAGGCTCAGTAGTTGTGGTGCACAGGCTTAGTTGCTCTGCAGCATGTGGGATCTTCCCAGACTAGGGCTCAAACCCATGTCTCCTGCACTGGCAGGCAGATTCTTAACCACTGCGCCACCAGGGAAGCCCCCGCCAGCTTCTTAAACTAACTTTTAAACCATCCAGTCCCCTGATTTTAGCTCCACCCCACCCCTACTTTAGGAGATAACTAGTGCTCCCTATTCTGACCCCTTGGGGAAAGTCTGAGCTGTAATCTGACTGTTCCTCGGCTTTCCACACAGCTGACTTAGGATTCAAATTTCTCAGGTCTGCAAAGTCCATTCATATTCATTTCAGCTTCCAAAAATTTTTTGGTGTGAGCTCAGTGTCTGTTTTATTTACCTTGTAGGATTATTAATTGTTTTCATTTATTACTTTATTCATTTATTCAACAAATACTTATGAGCCTGTACTATGTGCCAGACATTGGTTGACTTTAAAAAAAATCAGGGTTTCCCTGGTGGCGCAGTGGTTAAGAATCCGCCTGCCAATGCATGGGACACGGGTTCGAGCCCTGGTCTGGGAAGATCCCACATGCCGCGGAGCAGCTAAGCCCATGTGACACGACTACTGAGCCTGTGCTCTGGAACCTGCGAGGCACAGCTACTGAGCCTGAGTGCCACAACTACTGAAGCCCATGCGCCTAGAGCCCATGCTCTGCAACAAAAGAAGCCACCTAATGAGAAGCCTGCACACTGCAATGAAGAGTAGCCCCTGCTTGCCGCAACTAGAGAAAAGCCCACAGGCAGCAACAAAGACCCAACGCAGCCAAAAACAAAAATAAATAAATTTATTTTTTAAAAATCAGTTAACTCTTTTAATGTAGTTTTAGATGGGAGCAAACACATTTATGTGTATTCAATCCTTCATTTTCACCTGGAAGTCAAAACCTTTTCTTTTTTTTTTAATCAGTTAAAGAGGGTAATAATATTTACCTATGGGGTTGGGAAAGGATTCATTGAGATACTGTATATAAAGTACCTAACATAGTGCTCGGCAAATAATAAGTGCCCAGTAAATTGTAATCACTGTGGTTATCATTTTAGTTTTTACTTGTCTAAGGTAGACCCAGTCTGGATGGTTAGGAATTATATAGACATTTTGTTTTGTCTAGGGCAGTATGTTCAAATAGATTATGCACATTGTGGTTATGTTGCAAATGTTAAATTTGGGGGGGACCTCTCCCATTAGGCCATTAGAAATGTGCCCAGAGGACACAGTCTCAGCTTAAGGAAAGCCTACGTGCAATTTAGATGGAGAGGAAATCTTATATAAAGATCCAAAGTCAGATAGACATCACTTTGAAATTTTCACTACTGGTCCCCTCCATTAATATGATACTTAAAATTTTGTTCAATATGTGACACTTTACAAAACATGGCCACGTTTATTCTCGCATCAACTCTGACAGGTGAGCAGAGTTGGTGGTGGTGTTTTGTTTCATAACTCAGGAAAATGAGTTTCCAAAAAGTGATGTGCCTTGTCTACTGACGTGTAGCCAACAAACAACTAAGTGAAGAATAGAACACAGGGTTGTTCCCTTTTTCTCTGCAATTCTGTTAAATGAGAAGAACCTAGGAATCCCGAACTTCTATTGCGTAGTCATGATGAGGTCTAGGAAATAAATAGTTTCTGTAGGTCAGGAATTCAGGAAGGTCTTGGCTGGGCAGTACACACTTGCGGCCTCTTATGCCATTGCAGTCACATGTCAGCTAGAGTTGCAGCCATCTGAAGACTGGAGGATCCAACATGGATGACGCACATGCCTGGCACGTTGGTGCTGGCTGATGGCTTAGGGCTGACATGTGGCTCTTATATCAACTACCTAATGCTGCATAACAAATTTAGGGACTTAAAACCAATCATCATTTTTTTTTAAATAAAAAATAGATGAGGGCATAGGGTGGGTTCATTGCAAGATAAAACCTTGCTAGGAAATAGCCTCGATATTCATGAGGGCACTGACAACATGAAACACTGACAAGGATGTGGAGCAACAGGAGCTCTCATTCATTGTTGGTGAGGGTGCAAAAAGTTACAGTGACTTTGGAAGGCAGTTTAGCAGTTTCTTACAAATCTAAATATACTCTTACCATATGACCCAGCAGCTGTGCTCCTTGGTATTTATCGAAATGAGTTAAAAACTTATGTCCACACAAGAACCTGCACATGGATGTTGGCAGAAGTTTTATTCATAATTGCCAAAAGTTGGAAGCAACCAAAGTGTCCGTCACTTGGTGAACAGACAAACTTTGGTACATCCAGACAATGGAATATTCTTCACTTAAAAAAAAAAAAAAAAAAAAAAAGGGCTATCATGCCATGAAAAGACATGGAGGAGACTTAAATGCATATTACTAAGTGAAAGAAGCAGATCTAAAAAGGCTACTTGCTATATAATTCCAACTATATGACATCCTGGAAAAGGCAAGACTACAGAGGCAGTACAAGATCAGTCAGTGGGTGCCAGGGCTCTAGGGGGCGAGAGGGATGGAGGAATAGATGGAGCACAGGAGATTTTTAGGGCAGTGAAACTATCCTGTGTGATACTGCAATGGCGGATACATGACATTAATGCATTGGTCAAAACCCCTTGTATAGGACTTCCCTGGTGGCGCAGTGGTTGAGAGTCCGCCTGCCGATGCAGGGGACACGGGTTCGTGCCCCGGTCCGGGAAGATCCCACATGCTGCGGAGCAGCTGGGCCCGTGAGCCATGGCCGCTGAGCCTGCGCGTCCGGAGCCTGTGCTCCGCAACGGGAGAGGCCACAGCAGTGAGAGGCCCGCGTACCCCCCCCCGCAAAAAAAACCCTTGTATATACAACATAAAGAGTGAATCTTAATATAAGCTATAGACATTAGTTAGTAATAATATATCAATATTGGTTTATCAGTTGTAACAAATGTACCACACTAATGCAAGACGTTAGTGATGGGGCATTATGTGGGAGAGAGGGAATAGGGCATATGGACTTTCTCTGTACTTTCTGTTCAATTATTCTATAAAGCTAAAACTGCTCTAAAAAGTAATGTCTATTAAAAAAAAAAAAAGGATGGGGATATGGGGTGAGTTGGTTGCAAGAGAAAACCTTTCTAAAAAACATAGCCCAAATGTCCCTGAGTGCTTTGTGCTAAATGTTCTCTGAACAAATCAATTGTGTGGTAAAGATACTTTAAGGATAACGATGTATTTGGGGTAATACTGCACCATCGTGAGATGAGGTACTGGTTTGAGTGACTTTGAGATTGTTTGGAGATCTCTATTTTTAATACATTTGAGCCAGAGGAAAGAAGAGAAGATACTGATGTTCATAACTTTTCTCTCCCATTCTCTCCCACCCCGGCTCTGCTCTCTCTATTATTATTACCATATTTTCCTTCAAAACCTGTGCCATGAAGCCCCAGAGACCCAAAGGAGACAGAAACCCTATTCTAAAAAGACAGAGTGAGTCATGCCCAATGAATAGGGATTCTCACAGAGGGGCATTGTTCAAAGCCAGCACTGATACCCCCAGCCCCATACCCACCTTCGTGACTCACACCATCACCTTTAGATTGGAAGTGCAGCTGAGGGCACCGAGCCCAGAGAGCTTTCCGGGAGGTTGACAATACTTCAAATAACCCAACTGGCCACTGACGGTTGGTACTGCTCCATGTACACCTCAGGGAGGACCTGTACCAGGCAGCGGCCACAGGACCAGTCCTTGGCTGGGGCAGATCGGAAGCCCCCTCCCTATACACGGTGCTCAGTGGTCTATGAATCTCATATAGAATGTTCCCACTTCAAAATTTTGTTCTTACTTGCTGAACACTTTCTTCAGTTCCTTAGACAGACACACTCTGTGCCTATGTATCAGGGGTTTTGCTAGTCATTGGGGTACAAAAATGAATCAGGAATAGTCAGTGTCACCAAGGGTTTACACCTTCCTGATGTGCTTACAGAGATAAATGGAGTCCCAGAGCTGGCATGGGAACCATGTGGGACTCATTGCCTGCATTTTCTGATTGTGTCTGTAGCATTGATTCCATTAACAGTCCTCTGATAGTCCTGTGGGCCAGTTGTGCCTGCCCGTGCTCAGGTTTGGGTGGGATTGGCCAGCAAGCCTAGCTCCAGGGGTAAACCCTGATTGGCCTGGATCAATCAGTGTATCCCATCCCATGACCATGGTCATTGTTTGGAGAGGGGCGAGTGTCCCCAGTTTAAGCCAAAAGCAGAGAAGGAATCGTGACCTGTGTAGGAGCCACTAGAAAAACCCTCTTCCTTCTCCTCGAATGGGAGGTGTAAAGGCATATGGTTTGAAACTGTGTTGATCATTTGGCTACTATGGGAGGATGAAGCTGACACTGTGGAGGCAGAGCAAAGAGATAGAAAGATATGGAGTCTTTCACGATGTCATTTGAAATGCTGGATCAAACCTCACCTGGAGGCAAATACTCCACGACATTTTTAGCTACATTAGCCTATACACCCTCTTTATTGTCTGAGCTGTGTTTTCCCATCATTTGCAATTGAATGTGTCATAATTTATGCTGAAGAAAGAAACATACGGAACAGGATAAGAAAAGTGGTGGGTGATATTCTATTTGTCTCCAAGGGGCACAAAGAATTTGTGCGTAGGTAGCCAAGGAGTTAGGAAGAACCAGTGTGTGAAAGTGATAGAGCTCCCTGAGGCTACCCAGCGTGTGAACCCCCTCCTATGCTTGGGGATCCCCCACTGTAAGAATCCTGATGGTAGTAGGATCTACCTCCTGCTCCAGAAGCCCTCCCCACCCCCTGGAGGTCAGGGTGCGGCCAAGTGAGTGACACTCAGCCAACCACATGTTCCCACTGGGGCTCAGGGTCCAGGATAGGCAAAGCAAAGAAGCAGGAAAAGAGAATTCAGCCCAGGCAGTGGCAACTACATCCAGTTTGCAACAGCAGCAAAGTGTTCGACGGTGTGGGGACAGCATTGGTGTCATCTGGTGGGCGAGACTGGTCCACCTGGATTCCTGCTTGTTTTCCAAGCTCGATTCTTTACCTTTCTGGCAATTTTGTTACCTTGTAACCTCTAAATAAATCCCTGTTCTGCCAAAACAATCAGAATTCTTTTCTGGTGTTTGCAAATGAGAAGTGACTCACCAAGGTAGAGGTCAGTACAGCTAGGAAAAGAGGGACTGGTCAGGAATGGTCAGGAGAGGAGGCTGTGAAAGTCTCCTAGAGAGAAATAGCCTCCATGTCAAGTGTCAGGGATGTGGGGACAGACACACCTGGATTGAATCCCAGCTCTGCCATTTACTCCATGAGTAGCTGTGGACAAGTGACTTGATCTGCCTGAGCCTTGGTGTCTCACCTGTGAGAGGGGTGTGGCAGTAGGACCTACCTAACCGCCCTGTTGGGATGATTAAATGAGATGATACAAGTAGCAGTCTCAGTCCAGATTCTGGCACAGACCTGGTCTTTAGGGAATGGTAGCTATTGTAATTACCTGTAGCTCAAGAGGTGACCTTGTTCACATGGGACTCCATTGCTCCCTTTTTTTTGAGCCTACACGTTCTTCCTCTTTATTCTTCACTTACGGTGGGAAGGGAGAAAATAGTCCTGATGTGCAGTGGAAGACATTTCAATTGAATCCAGGTACATGTTTGCTGGTAAGTGCTTAACAACTAGCTCCCCAGGGAAATAAAAGCACTGCTTCGTAGCATTTGCCCAAGCAGCCAGCATGATGTTGCTAAACATGCAAGTGGGAAGAGATGTTCTCTAGCCATTCTTATGAGCCAGCACTGGTGTACCACTCAACCCAGGGAAAGATATCTTTAAAATGCTGGGGAAAATAGGGGTTCCTAAGCCCTGAGGCAGATTGTCAAAAGAAACTCCTTCAGTACTGTTGACAAGATGGGGGATGGGCCCATATTTTAACTTGACTTAAAACTTGAGAGTTCTCTTTCAGTCAGCGGTCCCCAGCCTTTTCGGGTTTCAGGGAAGACATTTTTCCACGGACGGGATAGGGTGGGGGGAGGATGGCTCAGGTAGTAATGAGAGCGATGGGGAGCAATGGGGAGCGTCAGATGAAGCTTCGCTCACTCACATGCCACTCACCTCCTGCCGTGCGGCCTGGTTCCTAACAGGCCACGGACCAGTCTGCAACCCAGGGGTTGGGGACCCCGGCTTTCAATGATACCCTTTAACATCCAACACTTAGAGCCAGTCTGCTTCCAGGCCCTGACTATTCCTTATTTAAAATCTCTCCTACATCCATCCACCCCTTCCTCTTTATGTCCACAGTGGCCACCCCTGCCCATGGGCTCACCTTGTCAACTCTGAAACATTAGTCCATTCCTTCTATACTAGAATGGACCAAGTCTGCCATCCCCAAGCCAGCTTTCAGTATATCATCCCCACTCAAGGTTTACTGTCCCATCCACTGTAAATGCTGCTGCCAGGCTGTCCCAGCCTTCCTCTGGCCCCACTGGGTCTGGAAGCAGTCTGAGTGCGAGTCTCAGATCCTCTGCTTACTAGCTGTGAGCTCCTGGGCAGATTACAGAAGAGCCTCCTAGCCTTAACTTCCTTACCTCTAAAATGGTCAACATGGATGTGGGAAGAGATGCTCTCTAAAATAGTGAGAATAAAAGAACTTTCTGAGGGTTGTTTTGAAGATGAAATAAAATAATTCTGTAAAAGGTTTGGTATAGTACCTGGTCCTTGGAAATGTTGCATTGAATATCAGCTCTACGGTGGTGATAATTGTTATTGCTGCTTTTGCTAATGGAAAATGGTAGCTAGTGGAAAGATGATTTTCCTCCCACCTGGAGTTCTACCCCACTCTCCTTTGCTATTCCAACACCACTTTCTCCTCAGCTTTGGTTCTTTTTTTTTTTTTTTTTTCCAATATGCTTTTCCTCTGCCCTCATTAGCTCTTTTTCTCTGAGCTGCCAAGGCAGTTACACCCCACCATGGAACATTTAATTCAACACTGTCCCTTACTGCTCCCTGTTGATGCCAGTCATGTCTTCCTGTCTCCTCTGTAATCGCCTTGCAGGGAGTGGCCTGTCTCCGGCATTTTCTTCTCTGAAGGGTCTTGAATCAGCCAGCACAGCGCAGCGGCCAAAGTGGCCGATGCTGTTAATGGCCCGGAACTGTGCCTGATATCTTACCTGCATCATCTCCTTTTATTTTTTCCGTTCAACCAAGATTTATTTGAGCGCTAGCTATGTGCTAGGCCCTGGCGCCACACAATGAATGAGTCTCGGTCTTCTGCGAGCCTGCAGCCTACTGAGCGGAGCTGGCCTTAAACACGGGATCACGCAAATCGGGGTCCGATGATGGATGGGGCCAAGTGCTGTGAAGGGAAAGGAGAGGGTGTTGCAGGAGGTTGAAACAGGGGCCTGATTTAGAGAGGGTTGGGTTGGTTAAGTTAGAATTTAAAACTGGAAAGAGTTATCCAAAGAGAAGATTTTCCAGGAAGCTGGTACAATGAGTGCTGAATGGAACGGCTCAGAGGGCTGATGACCTAGATAAGACCAGAGAGCCCGAGGTCCAAGCAGGAAGGACTGTCATGATGGGCAGGCACGTAGCCCAGGGCCTGCTGGGCTTCCTAGGCTGGGTTGGGTATTTTGGTCCCTCTAAGAGTGGGAAGCATTTTTGTCCTCTCAGAAATCTTATGAGGTAGCTGCTATGATCAGCCCCATTTTCCAACAGAGGAAACTGAGGCCCAGAGTGACTGAGTCACTTGCCTGGGGTCACACAGCTAGTTGGCAGCACAGCCAGAAATGTCATTTTTGCCCAACGTGGCCGGGATCCCCTAACAACTGAGTGACTGATGGCGATGCTGACCACTGCAAGACCCACCAGCCTCATCCTTCCCACAGGCTGTTTGGAAAGGGCCCTCTAGTTGGGGCTTTTCTCTGGGGAGAACCAGCCTGACACCAGTTGGGCACACAAAACCAGTCTGATGGGAGTAAACTGTCAGCAGTTCTGATGGCATAGCCGGGTGTGTACAGCGCCTGGCTTGGACGCACTGCATCCCATGGTCACGTCCATTCCCGGGCTCTGCAGAGCTCGAGAGAAACTCTGCCTTTTTTTTGTTTTGTTTGTCAGAAGTCTTGGGCTGTGGAACCAAGACAAGGAGGTGGTGGTTTACGGCGAGCAGATTTTCAGAAGTTTCGCTGGGATGGTGTTGGCCGAGAAGCCGAGGCACAAAGGGGCCTGAGGAAGTCTCATGGAAACAGGATGTGCTCGGGAGTCTGAAATAGGCAGCGTTTGTCCTCACAACTCCTCTGAGTCCCCTTTGGTCTAAGACCTCCTTCCTTTCTCACCGCCCCCCAGGGAGATTTGGTCTGGAGCCCCTTCCTTGGGCCTCCCTTACCGCCTCGGCTCCCAGCCTGGCCTCCACGGCCCCTCCCAGAACATTAAAACTTGCTTAAGATGCTAATAGGTGATAATGACACCTCCCAGGGCCTGGGACCCTGGCGGTAGTTAAGAGTGGGAATTTCAGGCACCAAATGGAGCAGGCCTTTTGGTCCCCCTCAAGTCACCCCGACACCCCTGGGAGATAACCCCTTTTAT
Organism: Monodon monoceros; assembly: GCF_005190385.1. Taxonomy (NCBI): domain Eukaryota; kingdom Metazoa; phylum Chordata; class Mammalia; order Artiodactyla; family Monodontidae; genus Monodon; species Monodon monoceros. Next base: position 118,964,883 of record NW_021703768.1, read on the forward strand.
TTCCAGAGTCTTCTGTAGTTGGGATAACTCTCTTCATCTGTCAGGAGCCTCCCGGCCCCCAGCTCTTGTTTTGTGGAGAGGAAGGGGCCTGCAGTTCAGTGAGCAGAGGGGCCGTTGGACCAGTGAGAGCCAGGAGGAGAACAAGGCAATTGAGGCTCTCAGCGGCTTCCTGCCAAGGAAGGTCCCTTTGTTCGCTCTGAGCCTGGCCCTTCGGCCGCGACATGACCAGAGGCCCTTGGGTCAGGAGGCTCGCCCCCTTTATGGCCTTCTAATGGACCTTCCTTCCGGCCACTTGACCAAATGCCCCTGCCTGCCCGGGAGGGGGCGGCCCGCAGCTCTCCCTGGTTTCCCCAGGGACCCCTCGCCCCAGCCTCACCCTGTGAAGAAACTAGCACCTTGGGGGCTGGAAGAGGAAGATGCAGCCTGCTTTCCCACGGGCTCTTTTGTCAGATGGAATTGGAAGATTCCCTGTCTCCCCAGCCCTAAGGAGATGGCCTCCGTGCCTTTCTCTTTCTTGTTTGTTTGTCTATCAGTTCACAGCTTCCCCATGCTGTATGTTTTAAACTCCACCATCATTTAGCCAGCACAGGTTGGCCTGCAGTTTACATAATGCAGAAGTGGTGTCAGCAGGTCCCAGGAACCACTGGTTACCCCCAAACATACATCCCCCAACAATACCTTCAGCTCACCCTAACCTATCCCCCTGCCTTCTTTGGGTCCGTTTACCCCCCAACATGCATCTTGTATCCTTCCCTCCTTTTTCCATTCTCATAACTACACTCTAACTGAGCACCTACTTGGCTAATCTCCGAACTGTCTCCTGCATCTCTAAGCTATCCTGTAACTGGCTAGCACATCCATTTACCTAATCACAATTGCTACCTCTATGGAGCCCTTACTAATTGCAGCTAACATCCTGTGACAATGTCCCGTGAGTCAAGAAGTGTACTAGAAACTCACATCAAGCTGCCCGATATTACCTCCACTTTGCACTTGAGGAAACAGACCAAGTCACACAGCTCGTAAGTGGCAGAGCCAGGATTCCAACGCAGTGAGCCTGGAAGCAGAGCCTGCACTCCTAACCGACATTAACACAGCATTTAAAATATTTTTCCTAAGTGTTTATTATGAAGAAAGCCCTAGCGGAGGTCCTGAGGGCACTTAAACAGGAGTAGACGAAACACGCTTCCTCCTGCAGCTCCTACCTCGGGGAGGTGATGATAACAAAGGTCATCTGAGAAGATGAGTAAGGCAAGTCCAGACATGCCCTACAGCAGGAGAGGGAAGAGTACGTGCCACAGAGAAGATACACAGAGGGCCTTTGGTACAGAGGACGGAGAAACCGCATCCGTTTGGGAGACTCAGGAAGTCAGCAAGAGTTCCAGGGAGGCCGCCGGGTGGGGGATGGTTTGGAAAGACAGATGGGGTTTGTGGCATGGTGCTGGGGGTGAGGAAGGGCCAGACTGGAGTGGAGGAGGGCGGTCTGACGCCTGAAAACTGCAGAATAAAGGGTGAGAGAATCAGAGCCGAGGTAAAAGCGTCCTGATTACAAGACACAGATCCCTGAGAAGTGAGCGTGGTAGCCGAAGACAGTGCACTCCCTGGATTCTAATTTCTGCTCTAGGACTTGCTTCCCGGCTCTGTAATCAAGACAAATAACCCCTCCCCCATGTACCAGTTTCCTCATCTGGAAAGTGGGTATAATTCAGGGCCAGGACCAAGGTGAGGGGAGTGAGGCACTAGACCTGAGAACAGAATTTAAGAGGTGCCCCACCTCCTCTACCCCATCCCTGCCAGAAGTTCAGAGATCAAGACAAATAATAGGGGCTTCCCTGCTGGTGCAGTGGTTGAGAATCCACCTGCCAGTACAGGGGACACGGGTTCGAGCCCTGGTCTGGGAAGATCCCACATGACGCTGAGCAACTAAGCCCGCGAGCCACAACTACTGAGCCCGCAAGCCACAACTACTGAGCCCACGTGCCACAACTCCTGAAGCCCGCACGCCTAGAGCCCATGCTCCGCAACAAGAGAAGCCACCGCAATGGGAAGCCCGCGCACCACAACCAAGAGTAGCCCCTGCTCGCCGCAACTAGAGAAAGCCCGCGCACAGCAACGAAGACCCAATGCAGACAAAAATAAATAAATTAATTAATTTTTTAAAAAAGACAAATAATAATTTCATGCAATATTTTTCAGGAGTCAAAATCAATGCTAAAAAATCCATGATGAACACATTGTCAAAAATGTAAACAAAGAAGGACCACACAGAGCCATATTGGAGCCTAAGGCAAAAGAAAAAATCAGTAACACTGATCCTGGTTTTAGTTAAGATAAAGGCACTCAGCTTACCCTGGTTCTGGTCCTGATAACAGCACTAGGCACTGGGTGGCTGCAAGGATTCAGTGAGCTAACACATGGTGAGTGGCACGACATCTGGCCAGGGAGTGCCTTGTAGAGTCTAGGAGTCTGAGGCCAGTGGTTGTGGGGAGATGGAGCTGTTGGAACAGCGCTCTGCAACTTTGCCCGTGTGGGACCCGGGTGGCAGCCTGTTTCCTCATCTATAAATGGGGACAGCATCTTGCTCATCAGGCTGTTGGGTAGCCTGGGATGAAAGATGCTTGGTGCTTCATGCAGTACTTGCACGTGGAGACCAAGAATCCCCTGTGTTACTCAGCAAGCAGACCTGCACACCATACAGGCTTTCTGGATGTTCTTGGTAAATTACTGTTTGTTGGCTTTTTTGTTTTGTTTTGTTTTGTTTTGTTGCGGTACGCGGGCCTCTCACCGTTGCGGCCTCTCCCGTTGCGGAGCACAGGCTCCGGACGCGCAGGCTCAGCGGCCACGGCTCACGGGCCCAGCCGCTCCGCCGCACGTGTTATCTTCCCGGACCGGGGCACGAACCCGGGTCCCCTGCATCGGCAGGCGGACTCTCAACCACGGTGCCACCAGGGAAGCCCTGTTGGCTTTTTTTTAAACTGGTTTTCATGTTATTAGACGCTGGGGGGAGGGATTTAGCTTTATTCCGTGGTCCTAACCGCCAAGCCCATGCCTTGCTCGTATTCCTCTGGGGCATTTTCCTCCACCACCCTCTGTGCTGCTGCTCCTGACCAGACTGTGAGGGATTCCACGACCCTGACTCCTGGAGTTCTGCTGCTCTGACTGTAGCCCTGTCCACTCCTGCCCCTTCTCTGACCACGTCAGGATGGGTTCTGGATTATCTGGTGGTATTATCACTTGAATGCTTGGGGGCCTTGGCCTGGCCCTTCCTGGTTCTCCCTCTCCCCTCCCTCCCTGTCCCCCTCTCTGCTGCCCCTCCAGTGGGAGCACTGCCACTTGGGCACTGACAGCCCATCTTTGATGCCCTGTGGCACCCACCTGTGTGGTACAGTTGATGGTGCTCTTCTCTGGTGCTTAGACTGAACCACTGTCATTCAGTGACCATTGTCATTAAAATGACCCCTTTAAAATCCATCCCTCCCACCACCTACAGTCAGACTGTTGCCTGTGAGACTAGCAGAGCCATTTCCCACTGGGTGACCTCAAGGCCATCTCAGAAATGTGGTCTGACTCCCGTACGGGAAGGTGACATGGTTCCTCCCCTCCATTATACCGGTTCCCAGAGCAGTCTGGGCTAGAACCTGGCCCCCGCTTTCTACTGGTTGTGGAACCCTGAGCCAATCATTGCGTGCCTCTAGCCTCAGTTTCCTCATCTGCCAAATGGTGCTAATCCTGATGGCTTGCTGTGAGGATTAAGTGAAAAATCAATGGCTGCTCCCATGTTGGCTATTTATATTAACTCACTTGGTTAGAACATGAATTGAGTGAATTCACTCACTGGGCATGTACTATGTGCACAGTAATGTTGTAGATTGTACAAGGAAATACAAAGATAGTATACAATCCCTGCACATAGCGGTTACATGGAGAGGGAAAGAAACATGAGCGAAAGATTGTACTGCGAGAGTGAAGTGTCTGACAGGGTAGGCGCACAATAGGCATTTGTTGAATAAATCAAAGAAAGAAAACTAGGAAGACATGAAAACTTAGGAGAGATTTCCATGGTGCAGTCAGGCAAGCTTCATGGAAGAGGCTGAATTTAAGCTGTCAGTATGTCAACATAGTATTAAAAGATCTTTTTAGCAGGCACCAGAGATATAGCAATACATGTTACAGACAATACCCATGGCTTCAAGGAGTTGACACTTTAACAGGGAAGACAAATCATAGCAAATATTTAAGAATAACTCATAATCACAAGTGTAAAGTGTGTTAGGCAGAGATGCTGGGGGACCATCAACTCCTGGAAGATAGGAACAGTGCACAGGATTTTTCTTTTCCACCGTGCTTATATAAGCTAGACCTGAAGGAGAAAAGTTTTTAAGTTTACAGATAAATTTTAAAGTTTATGTCTTTTTTGGAAAGGTATTACTTGCACGTGGTCCAAAAATTTTAAAATGCCAAAGGGTGTATAGTGAAAAGTCTCCATGCATCCCCTCCCAGAGGGGAGGATGCCACAGTGCCTTGGGTATCATCCCAGACGTCCAGCCATAATCCAGCCCTGAGGAACCACAAAAGTGGGGTCATGCCATCCTTACTGGTTAGCACTTACCTTTCTGTTGGAGATTGTTCTAAACCAGTACATAATTTTTATGGCTGATTTGTTCTATCACAATTGGTGGACACTTTGTCTTTTGTTTTCTTTTTTACACTTAAAGACTTTATTTTTTTAAAGCAGTTTTAGGTATGCAGAAAAATGAGCAGAAACTACAGAGTTCACACGTTACCCCTTCCTCCCTCAATTTTTCCTTTTATTAACACTTTATATTAATGTGGTACATTTGTTACAATTGATGAGCCAATATTGATACACTATTATTAACTAAAAACTTCATAATTTACATTAGGGTTCACTCTGTGTTTGTTTTACATTCTGTGGGTTTGGACAAATGTATAATAACATGTAGCCACTGTTACAGTATCACACAGGACAGTTTCACTTCCCTAAAAGTCCCCTATGTTCTAACTCTTCATCCCTCCCATCCTCCCTGAAAACACCTGGTGAAATGTAGTTTTTTCCAATCAAAGTTATTTGTGGTTCAGCTTTCAGAGCCTTTATAACCTGCTTGCAACCCTCCTTTCCAGCCTCACCTCCTGCCTCTGTACTCTGGCAGCCCAGCCTTTCTCCTGCTCGCTGAAACACACCAGGCACTGAAACATACTGAGTCCCCTGGCCCACACTCCTAGGGGCTGCTATTCCCGCAGGGTACACTCGCATGCCACCTTCTCTAAGAAGGCTTTCATGGTCCAGTCTTACCTCCCGGCTCCCACAGCAGAGTCAAGGTCCCCTCTTCTGTGTGATTCTTTTTTTTTTTTTTTTTTTTTTTTGCGGTACACGGGCCTCTCACTGCTGTGGCCTCTCCCGTTGCAGAGCACAGGCTCCGGACGCGCAGGCTCAGCGGCCATGGCTCACGGGCCCAGCCGCTCCACGGCATGTGGGATCCTCCTGGACCGGGGCACGAACCCGTGTCCCCTGCATCGGCAGGCGGACTCTCAACCACTGCGCCACCAGGGAAGCCCCCTGTGTGATTCTTATGTTAATTTATTCATTCATGCAACAGATACTTAGGGAGTGCCTTCCACATGCCAAGAAGGGTACTGGTGCTAAGGATCTGGAAAGGGCTTGGGCATAAGGCCCAGCTCACAGATGGCCGAAAGTTCCTTGAAGAAGATAAAACCAACTAATGCGACGAAAGATGCCAGCATGGTCAGGGAAGGACTCTCGGATGTAGTGACATTTAGGGACCAGAGGGGAGAATATTCAATGTGGAAGAAATAGCATTTGATGCAAACCTGGAGGAACACCTATGATAGCTCACAGAGCGGCCTCCCGTACTCTTCACAGGAAGCGAAGAGTCCCTAGTTGCGAGTTAACCTGTGTGTGCTCAGTGACCAGCACGGGGTCAGGGACGCAAAGGAGAGCAGGGGGCCGGGCGGGGCCTGTCTCCTCCCAGCACCCACTCCCCACCTCACTCTCCCAGCTGGGTGCTGGCAGCTTTGTTTGCTGAAGCATCTGAGCCCTGGCTACCAAACCCCAATTACCTGAGAGAAGGTTATTGCCTCTTTAAAGAGTTCAAAAGCCCCAGACTTCTTTATAAATAGCTCGTATCCTTTCACCAGCCCTTAAGACTTGGATTTATGGCCCACTTCCCCAGAGGCAGACAGACCAACAGACAGGTTACTTCCCTTGGAGTCCGGGTTCCTACAATTGTGGGATGCTCCCACTTCCTCTTTGCATTTTATGACCTCCTGGCTGGCTAATCCTGAAATGGGTTACACGGGAAGGAGGTGAATTGTGTAGGCCTGCAGCTGCCTCGGAAGCCAGAGGGCCAAGGCAGACTCAGGAAAGGACTGGTAGGGGTGGGGAGGCCCAGGCAGCTAGGCCCCTTGTCCACGCTGGCTCCTCTGGTTCCCAGGGTCTTTCCCCAGCAAGACACCCAGAGCAGAAGCCTCACTGTGACTGGTCCTGTGTGGAGTCTGCCCCAGCGGAACAGACAAGAGGCAAAAATAACCGCGGTTCAAATATCACAATCTGGTGGGACAATGTGGCAAAATTAATGAGGAGTCTCTTGTCACCAGGAAACATCACTCTTTCCCTTTTAGGGCCCCGGCATATTCCTTGTTGCCCTTGATTTAGTTCTTACAGAGCTTGGGTGAAGTAGATCTGTGACATCCTTATGACAGACAAGGAAACTGAGGCAGAGACTAGCCCTGGTTGCACAGCCAAGCGGTGACAGGTCCAGATTCTGATCTTGGCTTCCAGTGTAGGGTTGGGGGTCAGAGGCACCAAGAGCAGTGGGAGGTCAGGAGAGGGAGTGAACTCTGGGACAGATAGGTCAACTTCCAAGAGACCGTGAGAAGGGGTCGGGTGTTCTAGGAGGGGACGCAGCATAAGAAAAGGTGAAGCCTGTCATGGGACAGAGACATTGGGCTGGAGCAGGGCTTGGGGGGGCACAGAGCTCCAGAGATTTCTCTGCAAGTCTCTTCCATTGACTGCCGGCCTCTCCTTTCCCACAGCTTTTTCTCTAGTTGCTGACCTCTCACCCAGAAGAGCGAGGCAGTGGTCAGGAGCACGGGCTGTGGGTTCAAATCCTTCTCACCAGCCATGGGACTTTGGGCGGATGGCTGCACTTCTCTGATCTCTAGCACAGCTTGATAACGGTAGGGCTGGGGTGAGCCCAGGGCTCAGCAATGAGAGTTGACATTATATTCTTTCTGGGGTTGTTGTCCCCCAGTCAGAGCTTCTCTTTCTCAAATACAGCTCCCAACTTATCATTTGCTCTGCTCAAAAAACCAAGACTGGATGTGCTACTTTGGCACTCCAGGCCCCCTGAAGTCTGATCCTAAACTCCCCCCACAGCTGGACCATCTGCAGATGGTCTGAAATCCTCAGGGGATGGGGACGTACTGTATTAATTCCCTGTGACACAGCGGAAGGAACGCTAGCTTGGGTGTCAAGGAAAGCCAGTGTTCAAATCCTGGCTCTTCCAGCGGTCCCCGTGTGAGGGGCACCTGGCCTCCCAGAGTCCAGCGGCCTTCCCTATACGGAGGGAGCCCTCGCTTCCACTGGCAGATCTGAGAGCCCAGGACCACGAGGTGCTTCATCTCTGGAGTATTGTGGGCGCTCCTTCAATGTGTTTCCTTTCCTTCTTTTCAACAAGTAGCCTGTTCACGTCACACCATCTCTGCTTTTACCCATGATCAAGGGGCTCACCAGCAGAACCCACACCATGCCCCCGTGCCTGGTTTGTCTCCCCAGCCAGACGGCCCGGCTTCCCCAGGGTGGGCCCCAGGCCTGTCTTGCTCATCCCAGATCCTGGCCTGACAAGCAGTCAGCGCTCAGTAAATATTTATTGCATGAATTAATTTTTGAAGAGAAGACCTGAGCGCTGTGCTCAGTGTACAGGAGGCATGTTTGAAACATGTGCTATGAATCTCAAAGGCCTCTGAAAGAAAACGCATGCTCCTAAGAGTACGCGAGTGAATTAGAATCAACAGGTACCTTATGGCCACGGGCCCTGGATACTGTGTTTGCAGTATGGAAGGGGATCCCCTTATGTGGGTGACTGTCCTCCACTTGGCCCTGGCCCTCCTGGCTCGGGGTCCCCCTCCCTCTGGTGAAATGAACTAACATGAGACAGTGCACCTACTATGTCCTCTGTCCTTGGCATTTTACAGCCCTCGTCCCTCTTAAGCTCAACAACAACTGTGTAAGGTGAGAATTATGATCCCCATTTTTACAGATGAGAAAACCAAGGCAAAAAAAGGACAAACAACCCATCCAGATTTCCCAATCAGTGGGTGGTAGAGTTGCGATCTGAACCCAAGGCCAGACCCCAAACCCATGTTCCCTGACTGACTACCCCATCCTTCCTGCCTCGGCCAGGTTAGACAGCTGTGGCTTTCAAACTGTATGTCTATCACTTGTTTTCTTGGCGCCCATTTCCCAAGCTAGCAGGACCACTTTTGAAAGACAAGACCAACCCATCAGAGTTTGTTCCCAGCTTCGGACAAGCCCATACTACTCTGTGTGCTGGGTGCTGGCAGCGCTCAGCTGCGTGCTTCCGACAGCCCCCGAAGGGGGTTGAAACTCAGGGCAAGCGGAAACTTCCCCCAATGTGGTGTTCAGAGATGGAATTTTTTTTTTTTTTTTTTCTCTCTTTCCCAATTTTGAAACAGTCAGGGATCAGGGCTACATTCTGGCCTGGGCTCCTCCGGGCTGGATGATTTATTCATCAGGTGGCTTTGGTACGTATATTCCCCCACAGGAATTTGCTGTAGAGGGAAGTGGAGATACCAGGAAACCCAGGGACCTTGTGACACCCCCCCCCCCCGCGCCCCTCAACCCTCACCCAGAGGTGAGCAATGACAATTCTCCGGCTCTGCATCCGAAGCCGGGTGCTTGATTGCTAAAGAGAGAGCACCTGGGCAGCGGGAAGCAGTTAGCTGCCGTTGTATTATTTAGGCTGGAGCCAGAGCCAGGTTAGGGACTGGGTGGGAGATTTGCAAGTTTATTAGCTCTCTCCTTCCGTTTCACACACAAGTGTACACTAATCCCCTTGAGCTCTGAGTTGGCTAAGCCAATAGTAAGGTCAAGTTGATTTCCTTCCTTCCTTCCTTCCTTCCTTCCTTCCTTCCTTCCTTCCTTCCTCTTTGAATAGAAGTAGCTGGGTTTACCACTTATTTGGGTGGCAATTTGCTTAAACATTGAAAGCCTCAGTTTCCTTATCTGTAAAATGGCAAAATTTATAGTACCTCGGGAGTTTGTCGTGAGGCTCAGATGAGTTAATCCATTTTAAGTGTTTGGCACTTGGCCTGGAACATAAAGAGGACGTACTGAATGTAAGTTTTCACTATTACTGTTGTCGATTAGCAGACAGTGATTATTAGCCTGCCACGTGCCATGCATTGTGCTGGGGGTTAGAGAGGGTCCACGCCTTCCAGTAACACCCAACTAGCAGGAGGAGATGGCCCATTAAACAGCCAATTACAGCACAGAATTGTGAGTGAAATGACAGATGAAACATGATATTAGGACTTAAATGCCAGGCAATTTTTGGAGGTCATTACTTACTTCATTTAATCTTCACAACAGTCTCATGAGGCCGGTACTATTCTTTTCTGCACTTTTTGGATGTAGGAACTGAAGTGCAGAGGAATGAAGTCACCCACCCAAGGCCATCCAACTGTTGGAAGTGGAGTGGGAAGCCAGGCAGACTCTACTGGGTGCCAGAGGGGGGCCTGGCCTGCCTGGGCAGGAGAGGCTGCATTGAAGAAGAGATGTCTGAGTTGACCTGGAAGGTCCATTAGGCCAGGAAGGCCGAGCAGGAGTGAGCAGGGGCAAGGGGAATAGCATCTGGGGCCCCTTCTGCTTGGGGCTCACCCTGCTGTGGAAGGTTCCGGGCTTGGCCTGGTTTCCTTTGTCTTTAAAATGGGAGCCCCCTTAGTAGTACAATGATTTGAGGACTGAACAAAAGAGTGTGGAGTATGTAAAGTGCCTGCCAGGGTGTCAGGGTGTATAAGTGCTCAGTCAACTCATTCATTCATTTATCCAGCCAACATGTTTTTTTCTTTTTGATGTGGACCCTTTTTAAAGTCTTTATTGAATTTGTTACAATATTGCTTCTGCTTTATGTTTTGGTTTTTTGGCCTCGAGGCATGTGGGATCTTAGCTCCCTGACCAGGGATTGAACCTGCATGCCCTGCATTGGAAGGTGAAGTCTTAACCACTTGACCGCCAGGGAAGTCCCCACCCAACATATTTTTATTAAGTACCTGCCATGAGTCAGGCATTGTTCTGGGCATTGGGAATATAGTGGTGAAAAGAACAACCTTCTCGTCCTCATAGAGCTTACAATCTAGTGGGCAAGACAGAAGATAAACAAGTAAACAAAAAATGCATATGTAATATAAGAGCAGGTAATGGTGAAATATAAAACAGGCTAAGGGGAGGCAGGAGGTTAAAGGGGGGACTATTTGGGACAGGAAGGTCTAATAAGGCCTTTCTGAGGAGGTGACAACTAGGCAAAGACCTTAATGATGTGAGGGAATGAGCCATGCAAATACCTGGGCAAAGGGCTTTCTGGACAAGGGACCAGCAAATGCAAAGGCCCTGAGGCAGAAGAGGCTTGGTGTGACGGCAGAACCTCCGGAAGGAAGGCCGTGTGGCAGGAAGGAAGTGAGTAAGAGGAAGGGGAGTTGGAGGAGATTCAGTCAGGGACAGATCACATGAAGTCTTACGGGCCAGAGTGGGGCCTTTAGATACTGTTTTAAATGAATGAGAAGCCACTGGGGAGGGTTTGAGCAGAGGACTGACTTCTGGTGTTGCGCTGGGTGGTAGGCACGGTCCGTGACTTCTGGTAACACCCAATCTAGTGGTTAGAGATGACTCTTAGAAAACTGGTTACCATACAGCATGATGAGGGAAATGACAGATCATACAACTAAGACTTACTGTGTGCCAGACACTCTTATTTCATTTAATCTTTACAACAGTCTCACAAGGCAGGTACGATTATTTCCTCTCTTGTTTAGATGCAGAGACTGAAGTGCAGAACAGTGAAATCACCTGCCCGAGGCCACCTAGCTGGTAAATGTTCTCAGCAAATTCGCTCTGGCCAAGTGCACGGAGAATCAGTTAACTTTCGGGGCTACAGGAGACAGCTGGGAGACCAGTTAGGAAGCCGGTGCAATAATCCAGAGGAGAGAGATGGTGGGTGGCTTGGATGGTGGCCGCGGCAGTGGAGGCGGTGACAATAGATCAGATTCTGGATATATCTGAATGCAAACCTATACGATTTGCTGCTGGATCAGATGTGAGGTGGGAAATCAAGAGAGAAGCCAAGAACGAGCCCAAGATTTTTGGCTGGAGCTATTGGGTAAATTAAATATTTACTGAGATGGGGAAACCTGCAGGAAGAGCAGGTTGGGAGAGAAAGTCAAGACTTCGGCTTTGCTTAAAATGTGTAAAAATGTTTACTGAATGGAGGAAGCTGGCTGCCAAATGTCCCATATCCACCCTTCCCACACTCTTTCATTATAGTTGAGGGGCATCTGTAGTAGTTACAATGGTTGAAAAGTGCTTTTCAGTCAAGTCCTTTTCAAACCTGCCACCACCCCAGGGATCCAGAGAGAGGCCCATGCCTCCGTGACCTTCTCACTTTGTTTTTACACCTTTAACTTTGTTTTGGCAGCTTGGACCTGAAGAGAGCAGTTTCAACTCAACTTGTGCTTGGGGTCAAGGGGAGGCATCCTGCCTTGAACTCTTCCCCCAGCTCCCCCTGGGCTCCCCCCGCCCCCAAGCATTTTTTTGGTCTGTAGATTATAGTCCTGGTGGCCTTGAGGGAAGGTGGAGGCGGGTTGGGGGGGCCTGCAGGGCAGGGAAGTGTGAAGTCCCCCCCACCCCTGCAGCTGTCAGGAGAAGCCCTGGTGATTCCGTGAGCTGAGGCGTTAGCATTAGGAAGGAAAATAGAACACAGCGGGGAAATCTCTATCTGGGCCATTTGTCCGCTGCCCGCTCCCCGCTCATGCCCTGGGAGGGGCGGGCGACTGAGTTCTGAGGAACTGCCCATATAGTTCGTCTCAGGCCTGTTTCATTTGGGCAGCTCCTGCAGACTTTTCTTTGACTTCTCTTTATGGTGTGTGTATGTGTGTGTGTGTATGTGTGTAAGGACCCGGGTCCTGGGAAAGCCTGCGAGGGAAAGACCATTTCTTTATCCTGAGGCTCAGACCTCAATTTCTCACTGGCTTTCAGCTCAAAACATGCCTCCCTCAGAGAGGCCTTCCCTGACCACTCCCTGGGTCATTCTCCACTAGGTCCCCCGATTTCTTTTCCCTGAAGCACTTCCCACTCTCTGAGTGGACCTTGACCATCTCTCTCTGACGTGGGCCTTGTCTGTCCTTCACTGTGAGCACTGTGATGGTGTTGCGGGTGACTAACCCCGGAGCCCAGGCCTGTGTCTGCACGTGTGCAGCCCTCGGTCCCCGCCGGGGCCGGCAGAGTCCTGGAGCAGGGCCAGTCAGCAGGCACCTCCCCCCACCCCCCTGTTGGAGCTCCGCTTGCTGTGAGAGTCCACATGAGATAGTCATTATTGTGCCCACTTTTTAGATGGGGGAATGTAGGCTCAGGGAGACTTGGTGACTTGTCTGTTGCCACAGCCAGTACGTGGTCCAGCCGGGATTGGAACCCAGGTCCTCTGAGGTTTATACTCTGCTGCGACATGGTGCTGACAGATAACAAATGCTATTCCGTGAGAACATGGGGATCTCAGGTCCGCCACTCCAACAGGCTTCTAAGCAGGGAGAGAGGAGGAGTGAGGAAGTCGAGGCGGGGCAGGCCGAGAGGGTGTGTGGATGCGTGGGCTGGGGGTCACACCCTGCGGTCACCCCCCCCCACACACACACTCTGCCTCTCTGAGTCCTGCCCGAGGAGAGAAGTGGGGAGCCCCTTGGGTCTCAGGCCAGGTGCTGCCTGAAGGCCTGTTTGGTTTTTTTATAACCCCAAGGCCAGAGCAACTGGGGGAAGTTAGAGCTGGAAGGGGAGAGGCAGGTACGAACGGCCTCTAAGTTCATCTGTGACAGATGTAAGTGAAAGGCTAACTCCAGCAGATCCTTTTTTTGGAAGGAAGTGGTGAGGACAGGAATAAAACTCTCTTCTTATTCAACCTAACAGAAATAGGACCTCTTCAAACTTTCAGGAGGGTTGAAAGGCCAGGATAGGTCAACCTAAACCACCATCTCCCAGGCTGCATTTTCAAGAGGAGTTTGGGGCAGCCTTGGAAATAGCTACGCCCCAGCTCGCCTGGCAAGCAGAAATTATTGTTAGAGAGTAAGGGGAAAAAATGCACCTAATGCGTTACGCTCCCGGCCTAACCCACTGAGTGGGCTGGTGATGGTTATTTACAAGGCTGGCTTATTCATGGCCACTGAAGCTAGGAGAGGGAGGATGGAGACAGAATCGAACAAACGAGTTATTTATATCTACATCCCAGACCTCAGAAGGAAAATTCCCATACTTAGACGTTCCTAGATGGCCTGTGACACAGGGTATTTAAAGTAACAATGGGCCGAATTCTTGCTCACATTTTTGGCAGTGCGCCAGTCTGAAAGTCCACAGGAGAAAGACTTGTCGGGCTGTGTAGCTTTAGCGGGGTGGAAGGAGAAAAGACTGTTTCTAATTCGGGACTTATTTAAGATCTGACTTCCCCCCTCCTTCCTGGAATTGCAAGGAAAACATGATTTTGATTATAGAGACAACAATCCATGTAATCGACTTTGGAAGATTCGGGGGGGATGTTAAAGAAACAAATAGGAAAGACTTTGAAAAACCCTTGAACTCCTCCTACATTTCTTTACCTGAGGGTGGAAATAGCCACTACCTGTGGGCAGTCTAATAGCTAAACTCTGAATGCTGCAGACTACTGTATAGAGCGGGATGGACACGACTCTACAAAACACTCACTGGTCCACTTAAGACATGACTTTGTGGCATTTGTTCCAAGGAAAATCTCAGAAAGGATTGAAAATGGTGACTTCTTGTACTTACACAGTTGAGATTATAGTCAAGATGACGTCTTACGGCCCCTCCCAAGCCTATGATATTTCTAAACACCAGCCTTGTAAAGAAGTAGAAAATCTACCAGCTCTATCAGTGAGGATGCCTTTGACTGCAACCTCAAACTGGCTTAAATTATACAAAAGATTTATTCAGATAGATAAAAGAAGTCTCCAGGTAGAATGACTTCAGGATTGGCTAACTAGGCAGCTCAGTGATGTCAAAAAGGACCCAGGTTCTTTCCCTGTTTTCTCCCTGCTATCCAACTTCTAGCCTTTATCCTCAGACCACCTCCATTTATGGTACTAAGAAGACTGCTGTTCCAGTGTCATAAGACACTACGATGTGTTCCTTTCTTCTTGGTTTGTCATTTTAAGAATGAAGAAACTTTTCCCAGAAGCCTCCAGCAGATTTCCCCTCACATTCTATTGGTCATTGCTGTATCACATGTCCATACGTGAACCAATCACTAGCAAAGAGACTGGTCAACATAATTTGATTCCACTCCTTAGGGCTTATCCCTGCAGCTGTGAATAGTTACTTTTGTCTGAACTATATGGCAAAGGGGTGAACTCTGGAAGAAATTTGGGGCTGCAAAAAAAACAGGGGATGGATATCAACCAAGGTGTCTGCCACATTAGCTATGAGAGCAAAAATTTGGAAGCAACTGGGGCTTCCCTGGTGGCGCAGTGGTTGAGAGTCCGCCTGCCGATGCAGGGGACACGTGTTCGTGCCCCGGTCTGGGAAGATCCCACATGCCGCGGAGCGGCTGGACCCGTGAGCCATGGCCGCTGAGCCTGCGCGTCCAGAGCCTGTGCTCCGCAACGGGAGAGGCCACAATAGTGAGAGGCCCGCGTACCACAAAAAAAAAAAAAAAAAAAAAAAAATTTGGGAGCAACTTAAATGTCCATCAATGGGGGATGAGTTCCTTTGTAAAAAGGAAAAAGTTATTGATAACCAGTATGCCAAGTACTGTCTAGACCTGCAGATATAGCAGTGAATAAAACTGCCCTTGATGGGGGGAGACAGATAGCAAATAAGTAAATGAGCACCTGGGTATATCATGGCAAATTAAAATAAGTGCAGTGAAGGGAAAGACCAGGAGGACAAGAGACAGCCCAGGAAGTCCTCTCTGAGGAGGTGACATTTCAACTGAGAGATGAGAGAAGTGAGCCATGCATAAAGGAGTGGAAGAATATTTTAGCAGGAGCAAGAGGCAGTGCAAGGGCTCAGAAGCAGGAAGGGGCTTCTTGGGGTTGGGGGCAGAGGGTCAACAAGATGAGGGTGGGAAGGCCAGATTAGGCAGGGTCTTGTGGGCTTTAGTAAGGAGCTTGCATTTTCATTCTAAATTCAGTGGCAAGAAACTGAAAATTTAAAAAGATATATTTATTTTAAAAACCTTTTGTAAACATTTAAAATAATGATTTGATTGAAGTATAATTGATTTACAATGTTGTGGCACATTTCTGCTGTACAGGAAAGTGATTCAGCTATACGTTATATATATATATATATATTCTTTCTCATGTTCCTTTCCATTACAGTTTATCACAGAATATTGAATACAGTTCCCTGTGCTATATAATAGGACCTTGTTGTTTATCCACTCTAAATATAATAGTTTGCATCTGCTAATCCCAAACTCTCAATCCATCCCCCCGCTCCCCTCCTTCCCCCTTGGCAACCACAAGTCTGTTCTCTATGTCTGTGAGTCTGTTTCTGTTTTGTAGATAAGTTCGTTTGTGTCATATTTTAGATTCCACATATAAGTGATATCATATGGTATTTGTCTTTTTCTGGCTTACTTCACTTAGTATGATAATCTCTAGGTCCATCCGTGTTGCTGCAAATGGCATTATTTCATTCTCTTTTATGGCTGAGGAGTATTACATGGTATATACATACCACATTTTCTTTATCCGTTCTTCTGCCAATGGACAGGTTGTTTCCATGTCTTGGCTATTGTGAATAATGCTGCTATGAACATAGGAGTGCATGTATCTTGTTGAATTATGTTTTTGTCGGGATATATGCCCAGGAGTGGGATTGCTGGATATATGGCAACTCTATTTTGAGAAAAAACTTTTTATTTTGAAATAATTTTAGATTGACAGAAGAGTTACAAAGATAGTACAGAGAATTCCCTATATTCTTCACCCAGCTTCCCCTAATGTTAACATCTTATATAACCATAAAATTAAGAAATTAACATTGGTATAATACTATACACACTTTACTCAGATTTCATGAGTTTTTCCACCATGTAGCATGTCTTCTGTCTTTCTTAGTATGTGACAATTTCCCACTCTTTCCTTCTTTTTCATGGCCTTGACATTTTGAAGAGTACTGATCAGGTATTTTGTAGAACTTCCCTCAATGTGAGTTTGTCTGCTGTTTTCTCATGCTTCAACAGAGGCTGTGAATTTGGGGAAGAATAGGAGAGGTGACATGCCTTCTCGTCACATGATTTCAGGGAGTACATGACATCAGCGTGACTTTACTGGTGATGTTTAACCTGCATCACTTGGTCAAGATGGCATCAGCCAGATCTCTCCACTGCAGAGTTACTGATTTTCCCCTTCCATGCTCTATTCTTTGGAAGCAAATCGCTAAACCCAGCTTACACTCAAGAGGAGGGAGGAGCTGGAGCGTTTTAAGGGCAGTGACAATAAAGGATTGGATAAATAAACAATGGTCACTGTGGAATACACATCTCTAAGTAGTGCAGACCTGGAGCTGCCAGCCCAGTGAAAGCTGTGTATCTTAAAGACAACTGCCTTTCACCTTCCCTCCTGTTCCCTCCTGTTTATTTTCATGGTCATCTTTAAGGCGAATGCTGCACTACCTAGGATTTTGCCCTATGTCAGAGATGTTTCACTTGGCAGTTCTGGGGAGAGAGGACTTTCCTGTGTCCCCCAGTGATGGCCCCAGTGGGCTGCCCTGTGTGCAGCCCTGCCACCCACCTTGCCCCATCACACACACAGTCACGGCCCAGCGAGGCTCCTGTTTTTTTTGTTTTTTGTGGTTTTTTTTGCGGTATGCGGGCCTCTCACTGTTGTGGCCTCTCCCGTTGTGGAGCACAGGCTCCGGACGCGCAGGCTCAGCGGCCATGGCTCACGGGCCCAGACGCTCCACGGCATGTGGGATCCTCCCGGACCGGGGCACGAACCCGTGTCCCCTGCATCGGCAGGCGGACTCTCAACCACTGCGCCACCAGGGAAGCCCCGAGGCTCCTGTTTTTGACCAATAATCTCCTTGGGCAGGGTGAGCAGAGGGTGTGTCTAGTGTGGTTTAGCTGAGGTTGGTGGCTCGGTGTGGAGAGCAGAGCATATCAAAGGGGAGGTGGGAAGAGGAGCCGATGAGGCATAACACAAAATAACACGCAGCACCAGCTATTAGAAAGGAGAAAGTGGAGTGACGGAGGTATGGAAGAAAGTCCAGGTGTGTTGTTGCGTGAAAAAAGCATTTTGCAGGAACAGCTTTGTGCAGTGTGATCCCATGTATGGCTTTAAAGGCGGAAGGACAGTCCCTTGCACATAGTAGACGCTCACTATTTGTTAAATGAACGAATGGTATATAGCAAAATGTTAAACTGAGGCTGGGAATATGGTGGGGAGTGGTTTTTTTTTTCCCCTGTTGTTTTCTTTTTTGCAACATTCCTGTTATAATTTGACTTTTTAAATTATTTTTAAAAATGAAATACCACCCTGATTTTTTTCCCTGAAGCTGATCGGTAATAGCTCTCATGTTGGCCGGGTCTGAGTGGTGACTATTCAGTACTGACCCTTAATTAATGCTTCTGGTAAGCACACCTCTTCTAGGAGGGCCAGGAGAACCAAATAACATATGTTCCTAAACTGACTTCCTTTTTTCCTCCTTGGGGATGTTCTGTCACAGGCAAGTGGTGAAGGGAGCAGAGGGCTGGGAATTTGCCAGATTCAGGTCTGCATACTACTGGCCCCCAAGATCTTTGCATTTCACGAGTGCTTCTACAGCAATGCAGCCAGGTCTTCCTCGTCTGTAGCCAGGGCTCAGGCCTCTTCCCACACATCAGCCATCCCCATAATTGGCTGGCCAGACACCTTGCTTTGCCTCTTCCCAGTGTCCAGGGGTGGGAGCACAGGTAGGAAAGCAGAGGTTCTGTAGTCAGGTTTGTGTGACCTTGGGCATATGACTTCACCTTCTAGAGCCTCGGTTTCTTCATCTGTAAAATGGGTACAGCCACCTAGCGAGGATGAAAGGAAATAACGGATCAAAAGCACTCGGTTGGCACCAGGCTTTAAATACTCAAGTGCTGGGCTTCCCTGGTGGCGCAATGATTGAGAGTCCGCCTGCCAATGCAGGGGACATGGGTTCGTGCCCCGGTCCAAGAAGATCCCACATGCTTGCGTACCGCAAAAAAAAAAAAAAAAAAAAAATACTCAAGTGCTAGTCACACGAGGCAGAAGCTGGTCCTATTGTTTACATCATTCTGATTATGTGGTGGAAACCCAACATCCTCTCACATGGCTAGCTTTAGGAACAGAAATAAAGTCTGAGGCCACTTGTCCCTTCCCCTTTGACTCTCCTCTCGGTATATCATTAATTAATTAACACGTTTAACAAATATTTATTGACTGCCACTCACATGCCAGATGCTGTGCTGGAAGCTTCCCAAGGGGCGTGGTGTATATGGAAATACTGATCCCCATGCTCAGGGCAGTGGGTGTGGCTGGGAGAGGACAGAGGCCCGGACCCTGGAGTGCTGCCCGTCACTGGCAAGCGACCTGCGGGTTTACCGCAGTGGAAAGCTTCTATGTGCGCCGTGACAAAGGCCAGGCAGCCCTGAAATCATGAACAAGAAGCCTCAGAACAAGGGCTCATCTCTAGGGGGGAACAGACAGGCTGTGAACAGACAGGTGTGAACAGGTCATCACAGCATGTTGCAGGAGGGCAGGAAGGAGACCAGTAAAGGTCAGAGAGGACCGGGGCGAGACTGAGGGTGGAGGGGGGTGCTGGTAGCATCATTACTGTTGATGTCACTTTTGGGGAATTTTTGGTAGGAGACACTAGATTGGCTCACAAGTGCTTGAAAACCACAGTTTCCTAGAGAGACAGAAAGCCTGGCTCCTCTTCTTGGCGTTGCAGCCAACCCATTGCGTGACTTGGACAAGCTGCTTTCAGGGCCTCACCTCCCCGTCCATATGATGGAGGTGAGTGGATTGGACCAGTGATTCTTCACATTTGGATGGGTCACATACCCCTCTGAGAATCTGGAAAGTGTCTCTCAGACAAAAAGCACAAACACGCAGAAATTTATCTACAGTGTCAAAGGGCTCCCTCTACCCCGCCCCCCTACCCCCAAATCCTAGGCTAAGAAGCACCGGCTTCCATGACCTCAGATGTCCTCTCTGGGATTATGATTCTGGCCCCTGTGCCTGAGTGACATGCCTACAGGGTGGGCATCCTTAGGAAGCCCTCTAGATGGGGGTTGGGACATCTTGTTTCGGGTTTAACTGCCCAAGGAGACCAGTCAGACTTGACACCAGCTGGTGTCAGGAGCAGAGAGCAGGCAGGTGATGTAAAAAAGAGAAGCAGACTGGGCTAAGGGACATCAAGGTACAAACACCATGATCAATGCCAGCTGGCGCTCAGCCCAGGGGACTCGGGCAGTGAAGTGGGGTGCGGGGGATACTATGTGAGAGTGAGGGGACCCTGCCCTGTTAGCAAAAGCCCGTTAGTTGCCTTTCAACTCTGACCATTTGCTGCAATGGGGAGCCCAGAGCAGCCAGCGCTTTTTTAAAAATTAATTAATTTATTATTTACTTTTTGTGGCTGTGTTGGGCCTTTGTGGCTGTGCGTGGGCTTTCTCTAGTTGAGGCGAGCGGGGGCTACTCTTCGTTGCGGTGCGCGGGCTTCTCACGCGGTGGCTTCTCCTGTTGCGTGCAGAGCACGGCTCTAGGTGCGCGGGCTTCAATAGTTGTGGCACACAGCCTCAGTAGTTGTGGCTCGAGAGCTCTAGAGCGCGGGCTCAGTAGTTGTGGCTCACGGGCTTAGTTGCTCCGCGGCATGTGGGATCTTCCCCGACCAGGGCTTGAACCCATGTCCCCTGCATTGGCAGGCAGATTCTTAACCACTGCGCCACCAGGGAAGTCCCCTGCCAGCGCTTTTTATTTTTCATGAGAAGTTTTAGATCTAGGCTTGGAAACCTCTTCATTTTCAAAGAACAACCAACAGTTTTTGAAAACACTGTGGGCTGTAGTCTGTGGTCTCCTGCCTACATGGTCCACACTTCCAGGCTGAAGACGGAGAAACTGAGGCTAAGAGGAAAGGAGACTGAGTTCTTCTATTCTCCGCCGTCCTATGAGACATATTTTCACCTCTGAGATATTGGTAACAACGTTTATCAGGGCTGCACACAGCCATTGTCGAATCCTCCAACTGCTGTTAGAAGGGCAGTGACCCTCCCGAGGTCACACTAGAGCAGGTGGCAGAGCAGGGCCCTGGGCATTGGGACCATAAGGCTCAGTTGCTCTTCCCAGCACATGGCCCTAAGAGGAGAGGCCTGCGGAAGTGGCAGTCACTTCTCAGTGAGGCCCAAGGCCCTGGCTGTGCCCCCTCTCTGGGAAACGGCTCCATCTGGATGGACACTAGTTCTTTAATCCGATTAGATCCGGCACCTCAGAGAGCCTTGGTAATCCAGGGCTGGCTGGAGCACTGCCTGGAAACTGGTCAAGCAGTAGCCTGGGGGGTTGGGAGGAACTCAGCTTATAAACATGGGGGTCCCCAGACCCTAGCCCTGCTGCCTTCCACTCCACCCGGGCTGCTGTGGCCCTGGTCTGTGCCCTCTTTGTACTTTGCCCCTGGAAGCCCAGAGGGGGACCTTCTCCCTTAAACCCTGTGTGTGCGTCTCTCCCGGAGCAGTTCTGCCACCCCACACACCCACAAGCCACCAGACTACACTTCTGAATTAGCTGGGTTAAGCTCCCCCTCTCCCCTGTTAAGCTTCTTGTCTCTGGCCACCACAGCCCAAATAATTCCACAGGTCTGGGGAAGCAATTCCTCTTTTAATTGCAGAGGAAATGAGGAAGGCTGGCCAAGAGCAAAGTAGGGAGGGTTGTTACAATGTCATGTGGTAACGCAGCATCCTTCCTGAGATCAGTTTGAGGATGGGGCCGCAATATTTCATATGGGGTGCTGTGAAGGGGTGCTTATACCCAGGTTCCAGTCCCATCCCAATCAGTCTATGTATTCTTGTTTAAAGATCACCTACTATTACTGACTTCTACAGAAGCACTAGGGGGCATCCCAGGGGAGGTGATCTTTGGATCGGGTCTGAAAGTTAGAATAGGACTTTAGCATGCAGTGCACAGGCTGTGGAGGAAGGTCCACCATGTCTCAGCTGTGTGGCCTTGGGTGAGTGACTTACCCTCTCTGAGCCTGGGGGGGGGTTCTCCTCTATAAAATGAGACTGATTATATCAACCTAATTTGATTGTTTTCAAGACTGTAAACGCTAATGCAGTGTCTTTGCTCAGAAGCAGTAGCTTTTGTGGTGGTTTTCTAAGGCCACTTGACCTCTGTTACTCTGTGAAGGCTTCTAGAATACCGCAGGTATTCCAACTACTGACTCCAATAGAGAATCACCTGAAGCTCTTCTCTTGCTTTGTCACTGGTGGATTTTCTGTTCAGAGTCCGAAGCAACTCCCTCCCTCACCACGTCCAACGGGAGTGGAGTCAGTCAGGAGGCTGGTTGCATAGTCTCTTCAGGTACAGGAAAGAAAGAGGCCAGACCCAAGGGAGAAAGAAGGTGGGGGAGGAAGGGAGCAGGGAGGGTTCCAACCCTTGCAACAGTTAAATGTTAATATAGGTGTCGGCATAGGAAGTGTCTTCTAATGATAGAAGGAAACTAGGGAGTTTTTCAATCATCTCCTGCTTAAAAGATACAGATGTATTCATAATTATCCCTTGCCTCAGGCCTTGAGGCCCAGGTGGGCTCCAGAAGGCCTGTGTTCCTGCCAGACAACAGTCCTTAAGGAACATCATGTAGACAATTGGAATGCCGTTTATCGTACAAAACACAATAAAACCCTGAGCTCTCTTCCTGTCTCAGAGACCCATAAATTATGAAAATTATACCTGCCCCAGGCCATGGACATATTGTTTTATTAAAGTTCCGATGAATAAACTTAAGACTCTTAAAAATGTCCTCTCAGCTTTCATCTGGCACACACCTCCATCACGGAGCTGTCTGCCGGGGTGCATTCGATGAGCTCACAAACGAAGTTTGGGAAGTTGAGCTCATTTCAAGGTGCAGAGTCAGCAGGGTGCAGGGGCCAGCTGGGGAGCTGCAGGAGGGGCTGGGGGCCTCCTGGCCTGATGACAAAGTTGCCCAAGGGATTCTGGTTGTCTGCCGTCAGAGTTGGGACCTCCCCACAGCTTGCCCCCACTCTTCTGTTGAATGTG
Organism: Monodon monoceros; assembly: GCF_005190385.1. Taxonomy (NCBI): domain Eukaryota; kingdom Metazoa; phylum Chordata; class Mammalia; order Artiodactyla; family Monodontidae; genus Monodon; species Monodon monoceros. The sequence goes on from NW_021703768.1 coordinate 118,987,437, forward strand.
CGTCAGGCTTGTGGTGCCCTCATAGGAGGTGTGTGGTTATGGGTGTGGAGAGGGTTGAAATTCTTCCCTCTTTTTTTTTTTTTAAATTCTATCACTGGGTAGTCTTTTTATTCCATCCCGTGCTTCTTCCCCAAATTAGGTTGCTAAACCTTCAACTTTCCATCTTCCCGTCTACCGTTCAACCATGTAACTAGCAGGCATGTAACACCTTCTCCTAACCCTCAATTTCTGCATCTCTAAGAGGTAACTAACAATGGTTTTCGGCCAAGTGTGTTCGGTGCCTGGCAAAAAGGAACCATTCACTACATGCTAAGCCACCCAAGTCATTTCATAACTGGGAACAAAGAGGAACAGGGCCGGTCAAAGACAGACAGACAGTGGAGGCACATGTGGAACTTTTTCTCTGGACGCTGTATTTTAAAAAGCAAGCTCCCATTTGTTTAGCTCCCATTTCCTCAAGAGTATTTGGGTGAGTCTAAGCAGTAGAAAAAAAGTAAAACCAGGGGCAGGCCTGACCCATGTCCCCACCTATCAGGACACCCAGACGTAAAGCCTGCTACAGTATCTGGGACTGAGCCAAGGAAAAAAAAAAAAAAACCACCTCCACGTGTCAGTTGCTTACCTTGTCAGTGAAGGGAGACGCCATCATGCAGGAGTGGGACAGGCCACAAGGTCGGCCAAGGAGCAGACAAGACCACAATGAGGCAGGACATCTTTTGTGCCTTCTTGGACGGTGACCAGGGAATCCTTGGAATGCAATGGGTTTGGAGGTCTCGAAGAGGACCCTGAGGCTTTCACGACGACTTGGAAGACACCATAACTGGTGACCCCAGAGAAAACCAGAGCTGGACCCAGGGCTCCTGATCTCACCTCTCCCTCTAGCCCCTTCCCCCCACCATTGCTGGCTGTCAGACCCCACTTACTGGTAACAGAAAAATGTCTATTTCTCAATTCCTCTTTCAGCAAACAAGAGGTATGTGTTCACATAAAAGTCAAACGTTCCTTGTGATTGGCATATGAATCGAAAGTAGATCATCTGAGAAGTGGCTGCGTGGTGGGGAGATAGAGGGATAGATAGATGGAAGGTGCACTGGGAAGGCAGAGGCAAGTCATCTAATAGATGCAAGTCTTTAGAGGTCAGAGGGGACGGGTTTTGTGCAGTATGCACCAATCTAGTGAAAATAAGGAAGCTGCCAAGGGCTTTTGTGTTTGCCTTCTGTAAGCCTGTAGGTGTAGGTACATGAAAATCTGCTTGGGGGCACCAAGGCTAAAAGGAGAGTTGCAGAATTGTCAGCTGGGCAGGTCAGATGAACCTCTCCCACTTCCCAGTTTTGCTGTCCATCTGTTATCAGTGCAACCTCGTGTAGGGGAGGGCTTGCCGGAGGACTTAGCACCTGGCAGGATTCAGCTTCATAAGAAAGTGAAGGTTTCCTCCACCGACTCTCAGGTCATCCTAGAGGCAGGACAAGGGCCAGGAGCCCTCTCCCCCTGCCTCCTTGTCTGCCAGAGCTTGGCTACTCACTTCCATTTGTTCTTTGACAAACGTGCCACCTTGCTGGGTGAGGATGTTGGGAGTGCGAACACACAAGACACACAGAGAAACGGCAGCCCTGTGCATATTTAACAATATATATTTATATATACTTTCTAGATCAGTACATTCAGTTTTTAACTTGCTTTTTCTTCACAAACAGAAGAACTCTTACAATAGTAGACTTTCTAAAATAAATACTATTAAAATAGAGCTTCAAAATAAATATTCTATACAAAGGAAACCTTCTGTGGTAACTTTTGATGTGGGGTGAGAAGGGGTTACAGTGAAGAGGGAAGATGTGCCAGGGTGGGACCCTTGAACAGCTTTTCTGTTTGTAACATGAAACCAAACCGTGGGGCAGTGAGAAAGCAGGATAAGACGCCACACAGTTACCCACAGCAAAACGTGGCAGCGCGAGATTTGTCGTCACCTGTCACAGTAAGCAGAGGGCATGAAAATGCTCACCGAAGGCATGAACCAGAAGGTCAGTGAAGCTTGCGGGATGCCCTGGTGACTTGCGCGGTGCCAAGTCGTGCTGCCTACACCCCACCGGACATCCCCTGGGGCAGCACAGAGACCATGAAGGTGACGGGATGTGGATGCTGGTCCCAGCCCGCACTTTCCACACTTGGACTCATCATAATCTAACTGGGCCTCCCTCGGTGCCCAACAGGGATGCACGCAGACTCCAGAACGCGTAAAGAACCAGATGCCGTCACGTGATGGTCTTCCATCTCGGCCCGCTGTGAGGGGCCCATATCAACAGCAGGGAACTGGTCTTGACTCCTCCCAGCCATGGACCTTCAGGAGCCTTGGTTGTACCCCGTCTACCTGCGAGGGCTGGGCTCTCCTAGACCCAGTTCCCAGGGTGCCGGCTGGAGTGTTGGGCCTTCACAAACCCACCCTTGAGGGGAAGCAGCCTTGGCCCCTTAGGACAAGCATCCTGGACCCAGGTTTGTGGATCCCACCCCCGGTTCCAGGCAGAACCACCAGCCACCCCAGGTTGAAAAGAAGTGGGAAGCAGCTGGCACTTTTCAAAAAAAGGTCAACACGAGGCATAATCCAGCCAAGCAGGCCACTGGTGACAGGACACGCAACCAGCCAGAAGCAGCCACAGAAATGTGTCGTGTTTCTGAGAGCTTGGTCCCTCAGTGGCCCTTGACTGGCCCCCGGGGGCCACGGGCAAGCCAGTTTTATTTTTTCTTTTTGCCAAGGAAAACATGCTGAGGGATAGCTATGCAACAAAGCTGGGTGAACCGAAGCTGAGCACACAGGACAGAGTTCTGCAGACATCCATCTAGCAGGCTAGATGCAAACCAAAAAGAACAAGCCAAAACAGGGGGAAGGGAAAAAAGAAAGCCAAAACCCAGAAAAATCCATGTTTATAACTATATACACAAAAAGTCAGGGTTCAGGAGGCGGTTTGCCAGGTAACAGGGTCTATGTAGATAGAGACGGTGGGGTAGGGGTATATGTATGTATGTACGTATGTACGTATGTGTGTGTGTGTGTGTGCACAGCTCATGTAAGTCAATTCTCCACAGAATGTGCGTGTAGAACTCCAAAGATCACCAAAGTGCAACTTGCCACTGGGTCAAGTTTCCCATGGAGACATTTGAGGGAGGGGCTTTGGGAAAAGTTCTGAGGTCTCACCAAGCGAGGACGTGTGCCCTCTTTTTTGGGGTAACCTCTGCACACCTGTTCTGAGAAAACATCTCCAGTCCCTTCAGTACACATCTGATACATTCAATTAGGATAAGTGGTTGGCTGAATGTGTTTTTTCTACCATTCCCTCTGATTTGTGCAAGAACATCCATACATCCATCACGACTGTGGCAAAGGTAGCTACAGGAATCAGCCTTAGAAAACGCAGATGCAGTATTTCATATTTGCCTTTTACAAGCCAGCATATGTTATATAAATAAAGCCTAAAATAATAAGACCCTCCCCTCCTTTCCACCAGTCAATAAATACCTACGGTTACAATTAACTTATTCTAAATCATAAGATGTTACTACTAGTCTTCAAGAAGGAAAAAAAAAAAAAAAGTCCTTGAGAAGCACTGGGTGCATGACCATCGCAGCTACCTGCCTCCTTGCCTCCTTCCTGGAGGCTGTTCTGTTCCTACAGAACAAACTGGAAATGCTACAAACGCTGTGCCTAGTGCACTTCCGATATCACCTGGGGTAGCTTTTCTGACCCAGACTACTTTCTCTCATGGGGGGAAAGAGAGGGAGGCACAAATTACCACACTAAGCAAAAACCCCGCACAATAGCTAGGGAGGAAGGACCGGACACACTACAGCTTTTGCATGCAACAAGTACCTACCCACCGGACGAGCTGCACTTTCTGAGTCCTTTAGCACCTTGAGAGAAAGAGTTGCTACGTCTTTGGGGGCTGTTGGGAGGGGCTCATTGTAGCCACGCACAGAAGCAGGGCTCAATCCCAAGAAGCCCCCGGAGAATCTTTCCCCCACCCGCATTCTTCTGACTCCCCCGCCAGGGCTTCCTAACACTAAAATAGACTCTTTTTTCATCATCTATTTACATTAAAGATACAGACACTGTACACAAAAGGCTATGACAGCAAGCAGCAGAATCAAGAGAGAAGAAACCCACACCCAGCTCGCCTCAACTCTCACTCTGCCAACGGGAGGTGCTGCCTCTCTTCTTTGCTGTTAAAATCCTCTTCTTGGTGGGGAGGGGGATTGTGTTCCTTGAGGTTGCTCGCCCCCCAGATTTTGAAATCAGCCCTTCCTGGGGGTGGCCCAAAAGGAAGCAAGTGTTTTACTATTATTTCTTAAAACACCGTTAGCATCTGGTTTAATGCTTCTATAAAAACATAATGACTGGATCCAGAGACCACAGCCTCAGACTCATTGGCAAAATGCTATTTGGTCTCGAATTTGCCGCCCTGGCCTTCTCTACCCATAAAGTTTCTGGAAAAGATCTGGGTAGAGAGAACTTGGGACACGTAGCGGGCGGGTGAGTCTGTGACCCAGTAAGAGCCGAAGGACGGTTTTATGAGTGGAACACCCCCAAGAGTTAGTGAGGAAGCTGGAAGGGAGAAAAGGTACTGTGCAGTGGTTCCTAGATCCATCCGTGGCTCCGGGCAGAGCGAGGAACAAGGGGGCTCCCAACTATATACAACAGGGATCGCCAGGGTCTACACCTTCCCCAAGATGTCGGGGCAAACCGGGGTAGAGGCTGGGAGAAGAAGGTATAGACGGCAAAACTCCAAGGGTCTTCTTCCAAGGTCCCCTGGCCGCTCAGTTACCGATTCCTCCCAGGCAGCCAGAGAGAATGCAAAAGAGCGGGGAGAGAGGGAGGGAGGAGGAGGGCTGGGAAGGCATTCAAGCAGCTGCAACTTCCGGATATGTGTCCACATCTGTGTTCCATCTTCTGAAAAAGAAAAATCGCCCCCAAACCACACCACGCCCCTGCCACTATCTGTTTCATACAAGTTCCAGGACCCTGAAAAAAAAAAAACAAAAAAACCCAAAGTGCTTCTTCATCCTTTTGGGGAAGAGAAGGATGGGCGATTGTGGTCTCTGTTTCTTCAGAAGCTGGGGGTAGGGAGTGGGCAGACTGGCAGGGTCAGCCTGAGGATGCTAAAACCTCTGGCCTCGCTGTGGTGGCCCCCTCTCAGGTGTGAGAAGGGAACCAAGTTTCCAGGGGGAAGCGCCGGGACTTGACCCCAGGTGTCAGAAAGGCTTGTCGGGTCTGCTGGCCTTGGCGTCCCCGGCGGCTGCCTTGCAGATGACGCTGTTCGTGTGCTTGCAGCGGCATCCTGGGCGGCGCAGGCGGTCATAGCCGCGCTGCGCCAGCTTCACGCAGCCGGTGGCGGGCAGGTAGCAGAGCAGGCAGGGCAGCACCAGGGAGAGGGCGCCCATGAAGGACCAGCGGGCGCAGCAGTTTGAGTGCGAGCAGGAGCAGGGGTGGTCGGCGCAGGAGCCCTCATCGTCCTCGTTGGTGCAGTGGTAGAAGACGCCCTGCACCAGGCACATGCAGGTGCCATAGTTGACCAGCGTCTGGGCGGAGCACAGGCACTCCTGGTTGCAGACCCAGCAGGAGGGCAACGTCCGGGGGGACGCGCACTCCTTGCACTTACACTTCCCGCAGGCCTCGCACAGCAAGAAGTGCTTGTCCAGCTCTGGGGGGACGGCCGGGCCCTTGAGGTCCAGTGGCTTGCAGTGGATGGCCTTGGGCTGGATGCGCACGGCCCTCGGGGAGGCCTGGTCAGCCACGGGCGGGGGGGCCATGTGGTCTAGGAGGCGCTGGTCAGAGGACGTACTGCTGCTGCTGCTCACAGAGCTGGGGCGCCCGCTGAAGGAGATCCAGTGGTGGGTGATGTCCTGGTCACAGCGGGCGGGTGTCAGGGCCAGCTCTGGGGCTGCACCCCGGGTCCGCTTGGGGCCGGTGGGGGGTGCCAGGCCAGGATTGTCGATGTAGTCGTTCTCCACGTGGCTGGTCTTCATCTGGTCGATGGGGAGAATGGTGAGGGGGTGCTGGAGCCGGCCGTGGGCCATACGGCTGTCCAGAAGGGGCTGGACCATGACTGAGCTGGGAGTCAAGGGGACGCTCTGTGGGATCGGGGGCTCCATGGGGCCAGAGGTCCTGGGCTGTGCAGAGAAGCAGGCTTCTAGGGGCCCTGGATTCGGGGGCGGAAGAGAGAATGGATTCCGGGCATCAGTATGTGGCCTGTTAACACCCCCCACCACCCCCACCCCCGTCAGGTCCTTGGGAGCCCAAATGAAATGGGAACTGGAATTCCTTTGGTAGACTCTCCAGCATTATGGCTTAGATGATTAATAATGACAGCAACAACAACAATAGTTAAGTGGCAGAAATAACTTATTTAGTACTTACTATGTGCCAGGGACTCTTCTAAGCACCATATTTATTACGTCATTGACTCTTCACAATAAACCTAAAATGTAACTACTATTATTATCCCTTTTCTAGTTACAGGAAACTAATGTTCAAAGTAACTTGTCCACAGTCACACAAAACCATCAGTAGCAGAACTAGGGCTCAAAGCTGTGCCGTCCGAGTTCATTCTTATAACCCCCATGAAACATGCTCCTGATTTAAGACAGATACAGCTTAGCAGTTATAAACACAGGTTCCGGAATCAGATCCAAGTTCAAATTCTCACCTCTGCCTAGCAGCGTTACTGTGAATGAGGTTCTTTAACCTCTATGCCTTAGTACTTTCATCTGTAAAATGGGTTCTTGTGAGGACTAAATGAGAAAATGCATATCTAGGACCTAGCATTTTGCCTGACACACAGCACATACTCTAATTTATCAGCATCCCAGAGAGCAATAGTTTAGATTTCCTGAGCACTAATAAGCACGAGTGTTAAGTACCAAGCGATGTGCTGCGTGCTGAGGATGGGGTGACCATGACAGACAGTCCCTGTATGCTCCCATGTAGTTTATCAGCTGGATAAACAAAAGCCTTTACTTCAGATAATCACAAGAGAAGGAAGAGCTGTATCTGATGCCTGCACATCCAGGATATTAACTTATTACCACTGCTTCTGAGAGCAGCAACATCTAGTGGCTGATAACCCCTGGGTAGGTGCACCTCTGACAACTTGGATGGGAAATCCTCCCGAGGGGCACTCACATCACCCATTGCCAAGTGCTGAGCTGAACATTCAGCCTAAATGCTATTTACTAGAAGAGCTAAGCCAACCCTGGATCAGTTTCTAATTTCACCGAGAGAGTGCAATTTTAAGTTGGAATCCGGCCAGAGATTCAACTGCAGTGCCTGACACGGAACCCCAGGAAGTCACTTAAATCAAAGAGCGGAAACGGCTTGGTTCAAATTTAGAAAGTGCACATTGTTTTCTATTAGAAGTGCCATTTCCTCGCCTGCTGACCTTTACATTCAGAATTCGGCTGGAGATCAATTTAAAGAAATAGCAACAGAGGCCAAGACCTCTGCCCAAGGGGGCACGATTTGGAATCCCAGAGAAAGATTAGACTCTGGGAAGATTCCACCGGGCTTGGGAGTGGGGGACACAACAGATAGCCAGGGTTCGGATAAAAGGGAAAGATAACCACCTTTGGGGGGGTGGGGGAAGACCATTGGATTAACGTGCTACGGGATTGGGTTTTGGTAAATGCTTTTTCAAGACGCTAATGATGTTCTGATTTGGAGAGCTGACCCTGTACCTCCGTTATTAGGTTCACCTTCCCTCAAAGGTGATGCTTAAGAAGGGGATGTGGATAGGTTTCCACTTCCAGTTCTAATCCTGTATCCCTCCAGACTTGGGACACAGCTGGTCATCCCAGTATTCCAATCACAGGAGAATGACACCTGCCCCGAGTGACACATCCATACTTATCAATGTCTCTATAGTAAAGAATGAAGAGAGAAAAAAAAGGCATTCAGGGCAACTCTGTATTATACTTCCCCTGCTTGGAAACAACAGTTTGATCAGAAACGGTTAAATTGGGGAAGGGCCTCTTTAGATGCTTTCCAGCCTGTCTGAAATAAAGAGCTAGGTCTAGATGCGAAGTTCATGAAGTGGATGAAAGGGAGCTTATCCACAAGGTCCTCATCCGTATACTGCAAGGAAAAAACCATTAAGTCTTTTCTGCAAGGTTCATTGCTCAGTCAACTGATGTTTCCCCTTCGCAAAGCCATGAACTATGGGCTCATGAACAAGGGCTCTGCTCCCACAGTCCTATCTACTTAAGAGAGATTTCTGTGCACAGCTTCTCCCATCTCAGAGGATGTCTGCCTAGAGGTAGCCTGCCTCCTGCCTCTGTGTTCCCTCCACATGTCAGGAGAGCATCGTCTTCAAAGAAGAGACTTCCCCGTGGCAGAGTTAGACTTAAGTGTCTGGCAGGTCTGCCACCAAGAAATAGTCATCTGCCAAGGCAGCCTCCTTTGGGGATCCTGGGGTCAGGGCTGGATGGGGGGGGGGGGAATGTTAGTTAAGCATTCAGAGAGAGGAGTTTTTCCAAGGATCAAGTTGGCCATGGGGCAGAACTTCAGGGGATGCTACCTCAGCCCACTTTATTCTTTGCAGGCACTCCAAAGCCTTGCTTCTAGAATAAGTGGGTTTGGGGTCAAGAGAAGGTTAGGAGCCACGGGTCCCAGACCTTTGCCTGGAGGAAAAGGTGTGACTAGGCAGAAGAATGGAAAATGCTGACAGAGGCACAGGAGACGACTCTGGCGCCAGCCAAGAGGTGCCTCAGCCAGAACCCCCCAACCAGGACAAAGACAACACGATTCCCTTATTCCAGAAGCTCAGGGTCCTGCCAACAGAACGTCAGTGGTGGTTTGAAGGTTGTATTGCCCCATGTAGTTGGGCTTTTTGCCTCTTAGGACTAGGATTGGGACTGGCCATGCTGTGGGTACTCCCTCCCCTATACAGTTTATCCACTCTCCTTCCCCTGGTTCTATTCCTGGGGTTCTATAAGAACGGGCGCACTTTCTATGGAGGAAGCAAAAGGCATGGGCAGTGCTTGGGGATTTTAATAGGCCCTGGAATCACAAGGCAGATTCATGGAAAAAGTCCCATGGAAAAGTCCCACCAGGAAGCCAGGGTGGGAGCAGCGCCTGCAGGCGATGGGGATATTGGCATTAGCAGGCTCCCATCACTCTCCAGAGGCAGCTGTCAACATCTGGGCCTGCACTCAGGGCCAGACATGGGGGTGGGAGCTCAGTCCACGATGACTCAGCTCTCTTGGGACATGCTGCATCCAAGATGGCTCCAGCAGGCATATTCTAAAATGCATCTTCCCTATCATAACTCTGATGGAAGATGCCTTCCGGCCACCAGGGGCTCGGAGTTGTACCACTCCAACCTTCTCAGGCTTCATGGCCTCACCTCCCAATTAGCCGGGACCCTCCGCAGGAGGGTGGAATTCATTTGGCTGACAAGAAAAGCAACTTCCCGATAGCCTGTTTGATAACCCCTCAACACAGCTAAACGGTGTCTCAAACCCCGCCACCCCAAGTCCTCGGCTTAGAAGATTGATCCCTACTCACTGGGACACACCCACCCTCCAGTCTGAGCAACGCTGCCGAACTTAAGTGCAGTTTAATATGTACTCTGCTTCCCCTGCAAGGAAGGAAGAGATTTATAATACAAATAGGAGAGAGGAGGCTTTGCCTCATTTAGGCTGTTTGGGAGACTGATGGCCAATTTGGAAGACTGTGGACAGAGAAACAAAGCCAGCAGTCCACTTAGCCAGAGACGCACCTCTATCGAATTTTCGGTTGCAGCCTTATGGATTAGCATGAGGAAGGGAAACTTTTACCTCCGTTCCAACCTTCTAATAATAATAATTAATAATTAGGGGAGGGCTTCCCTGGTGGCGCAGTGGTTGAGAGTCCGCCTGCCGATGCAGGGGACATGGGTTCGTGCCCCAGTCCGGGAAGATCCCACGTGCCACGGAGCGGCTGGGCCCGTGAGCCATGGCCGCTGAGACTGCGCGTCCGGAGCCTGTGCTCCGCAACGGGAGAGACAGCAACAGTGAGAAGCCCGCATACCGCAAAAAAAAAAAAAAAAAAATTAGGGGAGCAGCAAGCATTTATGAAACATTTCTTGGTGTCAAGCTCTGTGCTAAATTCTCAATGATTTTCTCCTTCAATCCTCACCATCCCCTTGGAGGATAATACCCATTTTGCAGAGGAAGAACAAAGGGTCATAGAGCAGGCAAGTGGTCAGGGCAGGATTCGAACCCAGGCAGCAGAGGCTCCAGAGGCTGCAACTTCAGCCCTGAGACCCTGACTTGCAATAACTCCTGGGTATTCATGGAAGGGCACGGAAGCACCCTTCTCTCTTATAGCCATGAACTCCGCCAGTCTCCCAGGTCTGCCACCAGCCCTCAGGGAACCTCATTGGGCCATCTTCGGGTTCTTACCCAACCAGCCTGGAAATGAAGCCAGACAGGGCTGACATCAGACTGGCCCCCAGTTAGGGGAATTTTCAGTGTGGAAAGCAGAGGCTGCGGGGTTGAAATCTGTCATTAAAGGAAGGGTCAGAGCGCAAGACATCTTCACTTCCGTTTTCTTTGGCATCCCTTTTGTCACCTCACACACCCCCATTTTTCTAAGAGTTTTCATTTTTAGTTTTCTTAAGGTTGAATGGGTCTCATTTGTAGGATCTCACCACAAAGCAGTCCCTAAAAGGAAAGCCTAGAGTGGGCGGGAATCCCGTCTCTTCCCACCTATAAAGTTGAACTTAAGGGTCCCTAGGGCACGTTCATGGATGCGGCTTCCTGGTCCAGGTCTGTGGGGAAGGGAAGGAGGAGCTAGGGTAAAAGGAAGGCAGAAGAAGAGAGTCCTAGAATACTGAATCAGCAGGATATCGAAAAGCCCAGAGCACACTGTCCTGTATTTGCGGCTTCGTCTGTGAGCCTGACATTGCATGTGTACCTGCGGGGAGGGGCTGAGCATCAAGGCGGCAGACAGCTCAATGCAGGCTGGCTGGAAAGAATCAAGAGGCATGTTAAATGTCTGTTCCACCCATCCACCCCTTCCCCTGGACTTATCCCAGGGAGAGGAGTTGGGAAATATTAGGAAAACCTGACAGTTGTACTTTGAAAACTACAGGTCAGCTAATGCCAAACTGGCAAGGGGCTCTGAATGAAAGGGTAGTTTCTGCACTGCCCCATTCAGTCCCAGCAGGTGCCTTCAGGGAAGGCTGTTTAAGCCTTTAACAGCTCAGAGAAAAAGGTCTCTAGGCTTCATGAGAGCCCGCCCACCACTATCTACCACTCTCGCTTGGGTTCTTTGGGACAACACTCCAGTTTAGTTCATTAAGCTCCAACTAAATAATGACTTATTGCTTCAAAAAGACTTTTTAAAGGGGGGGGAAGGGGGATGAGGGAAGCCAGGGACTTGCCTTCCCTACACCCCACTGAGGGGAACAATCTCTTCTGCAAATAAAGCATTTAGGCAGCTGGATTTGCCTGAGAAACCTTGTTCCTCCCTGCCACCCACCACTAGCACTAAGGAGCTGACCTCTGGTCATAACCTGTCAGAGATCACAAAAGCAGCTGCCTTTCCTCACGTTGTCCCATCCCCAGTTATCAGTTCCCAACCCTTTTCTCTTCTTTTTCCAAAACCAGCTGAGCTCCAAAGCCCCGGTGCTAGGGTGAGTGGGAGAGGTCTTGCTGTACTTGGCTCTGGGCTATTCTAACCGGCTACAAATTTTGGCTTCGATGTATTCCCCTCTGAATTGTTGTCTGCTCAGATCCCCTTAAAGAGGGATCAGAAGTCAAGAGTGAGAAAAGAATGGGGCTAGAAGTCTGTTAACTACTGGTACAGTTGGGGAACCACTGGCCCACATCAAAGTTTGGGATGGGGCACCAGAAATCTAAACCCCAGGGGAGGACCCCCCCCCCCACTGACACCAAGATCATTTTATTTGTCCACTACGAATTGGACTTACAATAATAGACGTTAGCTTACTCCTGGGATGGGGCAGGAAATGACTCCTCCTTCCCCCCAACCAGAAAGAGACAAGGGAAACCACTTTTCTGCAAACGGCCACCTGCCCCAGAAGGGCCCCTTCCCTCCTCCGTGAGATCCAGCACATCTGTGCTCCCTCCCCGGTGCCCTTGCTTCCTCCACCGACTGTCCTTGGAAAGAACAATCGTGATCACAGCTGAACGGTGGAGCCTCTTAAACCCAGCCACATGTCCCGGATACATCCCCAGCCTTGTCAGCTGTCCGGATCTGCAGGGTGGCCCCAGGCCCCCTCGAGAGCTAAGCATCCTTCGCCTCTTACATCACACAGCACCCCACATCTCGTGTGGAGGAAGGGGCTCCCTTACAACCAAGCCCTCCTTACTAGGCACCCAGTAGTAACAAGGGGCACAGCCCCAGCCCTGCACACTTGCTAGCTGCTCAGCTGGCCCTGGCCCCTTCCTTGGGAGGAGTTTCTTCTCCCCACTCTGCAGATGGGGAGACTAAGGCCCAAGCTTAGCACATTTCCTAGCCCTTATCTGCTTTGACCCAGCCCCTACCTTGGTCTGGAAGAGGTAATACAGTCTTCGGTTATGTTGCCCTTCATCACCTTCTTCCTTTGGCTCTTTTGAGAGAGTAAAAATATATTCCAATGAGTCATTGCTTTCCCTTCTGTCAGGTAGATCCAAGTTGACCATGAGATGGAACCTTCTCCACTCTTGCCATGTCGACATCCTAAATCCAAATTTTTTTATTCTATCCCTAGATCCAGAGGCTTTCCTCACAAGGGAACTTCCACCTCAGTAGGGCCCAGATGACAGACAACTCTGGATGCAGAACCACACTGAAAGCCGTAACTTTCTAAGAACACTGACCTTCTTCTCTGAAGAGAAGGGGCTCCTCTCTAATAAGCCTCCCGGTACCATCACCCGGGCCCTACCCAAGAGGATGGACCGGGGAAAGAAAAATACTCGTGGGGGCCGGAAGACGTCACATGAAGGGACTAATAGCATTAGACATTGGAACAGAATCCCACACAAAGGATTTATACTTTGGTGATACCAAAGTATTAAACCCCAGAGCAACACACCTCAGGGCCATTTCTGAAGGTGTTAATGGGTGTTTTTTCCTCCCTTAGTTTTAAAATCACTGACTTTCAAATTCTGCACTGAAAGGCTGCCTTCATTTGTTTTTCAAGTCAGCCAAACCTCTGGGCAGGGGCAATGTCAGGTTTACCAGAGTGGGGGGGTGGAGTTCCAAAGAGCCCATCTCTCCACCTATTCTGGAAGGATGAAAACAAAAATGACATCTGTGAGCTCCAAATGCCCCCAGCCTCTGCCCTGCTTTAACCGGGAATCATACTATTCCATGTGATCAGTCTCTGCCCACTTCACCCTACCAAAGCTTTAAGGAGATGTTGCCATTTCAGAGAGTAATTTGGTAAAGGTCATGGGAATGAGCAGGAGAGCACTTACTCTAGAGTTCAGAATCTACGAAGGAAGATAACCAAGAGACATCTTTAAAGTCTTCCTCATCAAGCTGACCAACATTTGTCCATCAAGGAGATTTTAGAAATCTGCCACCAAAATGCCCCCTACCCAGTACTGGCCACGCAGCTCAGTTGGTCAGGATGTGCACTGCTCATATTAGAATTCGCCTGGAGCCTTCTGGCAAGTGAGGACCCTCCCAAGGGCTAGGAAAGACAGAAAATTTGATTTCACACTGGACACATCTACAACTTCTTTCCCACCCTTCTGCTGAAAGACAGAGAAGGAGACAGAAAAGAGAGAGGGAGAAAGAGAGGGCTGGGGGTGGGGGGGTGGGGAGAGAGAGAGAGGTAGGTGTGGGGGGCATTGTCAATGGCTGCCCTCCCTTTCCTAGTCCTCCCCACACCCACACACTAAGGGAAGAACTGAAACTTTCAGATGTTTATGCTCCATTCGTATGAAGATCCCGGGGAACGCTAAACATTGTGAAATCACCAGTGCAATATTGGGTAGGGCCTCAGGCCAGACAGCGCTTATTAAGAGACTGATAAACCCACATCTCCTAAATGCTCTGGGCCTTCACCTGCCAGCTTTGTATCCCCCAAGAGGCTCAGAGAGACTGGAGAGCCTTGGTCAGTTAACCAGACAGAGATGCACTTGCTCTCACCCCTCCCCAAACTGGAGAGAATCATGCCACTGGTTTGGAAGCAGGAAAGAGGGGGTTCACACTGGGTCTGGGCGCCCCACCGAACCCACAACCTTCCTTTCATCGCGAATCATGCTGGGGTTGGGGTGGGGGAAGTGGTCTCTGAGCCTTGATGAGCCAGAAGGCAGCCTTCTGCCCTCATCCAGGCCTGGCAATATGGATACCCATCCAGCAGCCGGTACAAGAGGCAGCCAGCAGCTCTTCCCTCTGCCCACCATCCAGCCCCTCCAGCCCAGTTCGCTTCTCCCGTCCATCGCTCAGCCCATCAAGCCATGCAACCATTTTCCGCCTCTCCTGCCTCCTCTGCCCACAACCCCCAGCCCCCAATCAAAGAAAATTGAGAAACCGTCTTCTTGCACAAGAGCAGCTACTGTCTAAATGCTTTTTGATCGTCTGTATGGAGGGGAAACTGGCCAAAGCCCTGCTCCCAGTGATGGAGCCAAGCTCCAGCTGTCCTGGCTGACCAAATTTGCCCTCACCCCCCTTCATTGCCCCCATAGGCTTGGCGATTCAGAATTTTCAGAACGTACCGTCTCTATCCTTCTCTCTTCTCGGTGATGTCAAGCCTGGTACCACCAAGAAGGAAGGAGAGAGAAAGCGGGAGCCTTATCTCTCCTACGCACGCAGCCTCTTCCTCCAGCTCCCACACGCCCGGCGTTATGGAAACGCACCTTCAGCCCCTACCACAGCCCCAGCGCGGCCCGGGGGCCCCGGGACCTGGCACAGCTCGGTGCCCGGAGATAGGGAGGCACGAGGAGGCCGAGGAGCCTCGGGCCCTGCAGAGGCCGGGGAAGAAAAAGGCAACTGCAAGGCAGCTGGCACAGCATAAAATGCGGCAGCAGAGCAAAGGTCAGACGGCAAGGAACCGCCTCGCCAAAGAGAGAGAGAGGGCAGAAATGCCCAGTCCCGGCCAGCCCCGCTCTGACCATCGAGGGGAAGGCAGAAGGGAAGAAAATCCAGTCCCTCACGGCTCCGAAGGGCAAAGAAAAACCTACGTCGAGCATAGGCCGCTGCGGCGGGCTGGGGAGATCTACGGCAGAGCTGGCACCGTGGGCAGCGAGCCCGGGGTGGGCGAGCCGCCCAGGGCGAGGGCGCCCGCCGGACCCAAGAGGTGGCTCCTGACGGAGCGTAGAGCCGCCTGTTACAGCGCCCGAGGCCGGTGGTGGCAGGGGGAAAAAGGCCAGGCCAGAAGCAAACTCCCGGGACACGCACGGAGCTTCCGAGTCGTAGAGAGTGGGGAAGCTGTGCTTGGCAGTGCCCGGGGGTCGGGAACGCCGGTGCCAAGCTGTGAACACCCCCGGCGCCTTGCCGGCCCACCCGAGGGCGTCAGGGAGCTGCGGCGCACCGCAGCGGCTCCAGGAGGCGCAGGGAGAGGGAAGGAACACTGAGGCGCGCCTAGAAATAGCGCACCATTTGCCCCCAGCCCGAGGGGGAGTCGCGTCGCGACTCAGAGAGGGGCAGCTTCACATCCCGAAGCCGGCCGGGGACTTACTTTGAGGAGCCGCAGAGTCACAAGCATTGCTCCACGTCTGTGTGAATTCCCGAACCCGAGTGGGTCTGACGCCGCTGTCCTCACAGACGCCGGCCGGAGGAACCGGCACTGCTCCCTGCGCTGCTCAGCGCCAGCACCGCGCTGTCAGCCCCTCTCGCTGCCTCCGCGGCGATGTTGCAACCACTGCCTGGGAAAATGGCTTTTTTATGAATGGGAGGGAAGGGAGCTCCTGTGCGCACGCGCGCAGTTCGCGATTCTATGAATGGGTGGGCACAAGAGACCCCGCGCGCGCATGCGCCGCGCTCCTTTTTTTATGAATGGGGGGCCGGAAAAGAACTTAACCCGTGATTGCTGGGGCTGGCTCTCGCTCCTCCAGGGGCCGTTGTTATTTTACAAAGAGGGGTGGAGGTTGTTGTTGCCTTTTTTTTTTTTTTCCTTTATGAATGGAGGGCGGCGGCGACTGCTGCAGCTGGCTCAGCTGCGCGGGCTGTACCCCCTCCCAGCCTGCGAGAGGAGGTAAAGGCCACCTTCACGCCACTGCGGGCCTGGGCTGGAACCGTCAGTGTTGCTGGGGGGCGGGGGGGCACTGCGGCCTCAGGATCTTGGGCTGAGAGCTGGGTGGGGGAGGACACACCTAGATCTAGGGATTTCTACCCGCCGCAGGCAGTCGGGAGGGCGGGGTAACGGGAAGACCCCCGCTGAGGGCCTTCTCTTTCTCTAGACTAGGGGCGTCGGGGGGCGAGGGGTCTTGAAGCTGTGTTTACCAAAAATTAAGAAAATGTCAAACGTCCATATCAAAGAAGGGCGGAGTGGGGATTGCTGAGTGAATCTGGTTCCTTTCCTGACGCTGAGTCTCCCTTGAGTAAGCGCAGACCACCCCTCCCCCCATTTCTTGGGTGTGGACAGCGACTGGGCCTAGGCCTCTTCCGGCTCTAGTACCCCCCAGGGTGATACTGGCTACTCAGCTAGAGACCTGGCTCTCGCCTGGCAGCGCCCCCTTCCCCCCCACTCCAGGGTAATGTCCGCAGTGCTCCGGCGTCCGCCCGCCCTCAGCTGCCCTGGCTAGTGCTCCCCTCTCCGTGCGTTTCCCAGCCCTCACGGGACGCGGGCCGGAGGACCCTGTGTCCTCCGAAGGCCACAGCCCTTTGCTGCTGTAGGCGCCTCTCCCCAGCCACCCCTACTTGCGCCCCTCCGGGGAAGCGGGAGCGGCCGAGAATTGGCCAGGTGGATGGGTGGAGCCGTCCGCGCCGAGGATGCTGCCGGGGTGGCCACGGGATTAAATAACAACAGAGCTCTTGAGCCGCAGAGGAAATGGAAATGGCCGGGATCTTTTCTTTGCAGTTAATGATGGGGCGGCGGGGGCGGGGGGAGCGCATCAACCCTGGGCGGTGAAAAGAAAAGCCCCCGCCATTAGGCCTGACTCCGGGAAGGCGGGGAGCCCTCGCAGCAGGCCCAGCTCCGCCCAGGAACGAAGGAGGCTGTAGCCTCCGGGGAGTCCGGGGTAGGGGGTGGCTTTGATGCGGGGATAAGAGCTGGGCCAGGGTCTGAATCCCCTGTAAGGTTTGTCTTGATGGTGTTTTCGCTTCACGGGGAGGTTGTGAGGCAGGTTTTTTCTTCCTACGCCACCATAGATCTGTGCTTGGCTGTTGTCAAGGGAGCCGATGAAAGGCTTCCAGCCCAGGCCAGAGGTCTGGCCTTGGGCTGGATCTGGGGCTGGGGCTGGTGCTGGCGCTCTGGAGACAGGCAGAGGGAGAGACATTTTGCAAACCCAGACCAGAACCCAAGGTCACCGAGTCCAGGCTAAAATGGCTTCTCGCTACTCAAACGCACCTTTGCAGTGTGATTTCCTTACTCAGCTCCTGGGGGCAGAGCAGGCTCTCCCCCTACGAAAGCTCAGTCTTCCTTTTAGGGCCAAGACCTTACTTAATGCCAAGAGAAAAACTCTTTACTAGGACAATAGAGTATTTTACAGTTGTTCAGGTCTTCCCTTTACAGGCATCCAAGCTCAATATCATTATTCCTATTTGTCAGCTGTAGAAATTGAGGCCAAGGGTCCTGCACCTGATAAATGAAAGATCTAATAAATGGTGGTGCTGATTTTCTAGATCTTTGCAACCCGGATCTTTCTACTTTGCTACCACCCCATCTTCATATCACAAGCCTAAAAACTTGTTTCTTGCAAGTCACTTAATCATGTTAAACAAGGAAAGTTGGAGCAGTGATTTTCCAGCCAGTGGTTGCTCATGGGCCTTGCTGGAAAAAGTAAAAGGACGGGAATAAGGAAATCCTTTCTAAACTATGGAAGAAAGTCAAGATGAGTTAGGGGGTGGCTGTCCTGTGTCCTTAATTAGAGGAATTAGCCAAGAGACAGTGTTCCTTCCATTCCTGGTCTGTTCTCAGCTTTCCTGAAAGAGAAGTGAGGAGACCCCAGCTCTGGTGGGGCTCCATGAAGGAGCCCCCCATCCTGAGCTGGGAGGAGTCTCTGATGCCTGAGCAGACTGTGACTCGGTGTCTGGGAGGGCACTGGGGACCATATTCCACTCTTCCTTGGAACCTAAAGAGAGGAGAGGTTTGGGGGTAACTGTTATGAGAAATCCATCCATCCATCCATCCAGTCAGTCATTCATATATTCTGCCCTGGGGCCTGCCCTGACTCTGAGGCCTTGGTGGTGAGAGACAGACAGCCCTCCCTGCCCTAGTGAAGCTCACAATTTGGGGGGAAGACAGACTATGCAGTTTGAGTCTATGATAAGTGCTAGGAGGGAGATGGAAGCAGGATCTGAGGGTATGGGGAGAGCTGCGAAGGACCTGATTTTAATTTGGGCACCAGGGGGTCTCTTTCTGACAGGGGGCTGTGGTTATGAGTTGAGACTTGGAGACCGGGAAGGCGTGACCTGAAGGAGGATGAGGGGACAGGTTGGGAAGCATCTGCATGAGGAAAGGCTGATGTGAAGGTGCCTGTGGGGAGGCATCTCTGTGGCCGACACCCTCTGGTTGTTTGTGTTTTAATCCTGTCTGCAGCCCAGGGGCCAGAGGTTGGGGGAGAGGGGGCAGAGTGAAAGATGGTGGGGAATGCAAAGCATTTGTGCCTTCACAGTTTAACGGTACCACCTTCATTCTTTGGATTGAGTGGCTGGTAGGCCTGTGCTGGATTTTTTTTTTTTTTTTTTTCCCTACTTCCTGTGACTTTGTTCATTCCAAAGCTGCCCTGTCTCTTCCCCAGGTATAACTCTTCTGCTGGAGGTGGAGCCTAACAGCCCTGCATTTCTGCCCGTGCTAATTATAGTCGTTTCACCCTATCACCGTCTTCACCCCTACCAGATCGTGTACAGGGGAGTCCAGTGGCTTCAGTTCTGGGCTTTGCCCTCTTATCAAGCTGGGAGCTGAGTGCAGTGGGAGTGAGGAGAGGCAGGAATTCTAATTCAGTGGCAGACATTTATGGAGCATTTACTGTGTGCCATTCCTGTGCTCGGCCTGTTTTCATATGTCATGTAGCTTTAAAAAGCTGTGCTCTGGGTCTTATCTTCCCTCCTTTTCAGATAAGAAGTCACAGGCTCTGTTTTAATTATTTACTAATTCCACAAAACATTATTATACACCTCCTGTGCATCAGGCACGGTGCCAGGTATTGGGTTTACAGTGATAGATGCTATTTTTGTCCATATAGAGCTTACAGTCAGTGGTGACACCATGGTGTCATGTATAACCTTCCTCAGCACCCTCATTTATTTCTGTATGCAATTGACCTTTCTCACCCTTATATCAAATAGGAAGCACTGGAACCAAGCCCCCCAATACAAGTAAATGACCTGCCCCTACCTATAAGGAAACTCTGGAACTGCTACTGTTTATATAGTCAGGAGGGGAGAGAGATGTTAAACAAATAATGATTTATTTGTTTCCAAGAATGATTTAATTACAGTTAACATCAGTGGTGCATTAGAGAGTACAGGAGAGCAAAGGAGGGGCCACAGCCTGGGGGCCCTGGAGAAGTTTGCCTGCATTTCGCATCTGCAGAATGCAGACTCAGCCAGGCAAAGGGGTGGCAGAAGGAACCTTGGGGAGTGCAAGTGCAAGCGAAGATGGCCAGGGCGATGTGTCACACCCGAGGTTAGAACTCTGTTCTGGCAGTAGCCCCTAGGCTTTCTGGCTTTCAGCTTTGGAGCCTGGAGAACTTGAAAGACAGATGTACAAACACTGACCGCAGACTGCTGGGGTTCAATCTCACCTTTACAAGCTCCACAGCCTTGGACAAGTTACCCAAACTGAATGTGCCTCAGTTTCCTCCTCTGTCATATGAAAACTAATAGTAGTACTGAGCAAAAAGGTCTGAGTGGACCTTGAATGGAATAATGCACATTAAAGCCCTTGGAACAGCGTCTAGGTGCTGAATACACGTTTCGATGATTATTCAACATACCCAACCATTTTGATGAATGGGAATAAGTTAGAATTTTAAGAGAAGCCTATTTATCTGTGTGCGTCAAAACTTCAGAAAGCGGAAAACACTCTCAAATGCAAACAAAGTTTTCTTTATCAAGAAATAGTTCAAAACAGTCATACTGTGCTGTCATTGATGCTTTAACTAGTACAGTTTTTGCAGGATAAAAGTTATATTTTTAACGGTGTGACTGGGTATCTTAAATAGTTCACCAAAGAGTTGATTTTAGATGCTTGGATTTCAGTGGTAGCAGAGATAGTGTGATATAAAGCTGGGAATGATGATTCTCTTGTATCAGTATTGGGAGGGGCGGTTGTTAAACGCGTGGCGACTTTACATAATTCTTAATCTCTTCAGATCTCTATTGTAAAAAGGGCGCTAGTCATAGTATCTGCTTCAGGGGATTATCATGAGCCCTAAAGGGCAAGATATTTTTCAAGTAATCTAGCTGAGAGCCAAGTGCACAGCAAGTTTTGAGGTCCCTCTAATTGCTCTGTGTAATAGGGAAATTTTGAAGATTTTAGTTTGGTTATAATAATACAGGTCACGAGCTTCCTCTTCCCCCATTCTTCCTCCAAGACCCTTGGTTTTCACTCTTTGCTGAACAGGGCAGTGGAAGGTTATGCAAAGAAGCTTTCCTGAAGACCTCACATAGTCCAGAGTGGTTTCCTCATAGGTGTGACTATAAAGTCAGATTTGCATTGTTTCAGTTTTGGCTACTGAATCAAGATTGGCACAGTTCAAATTTGCACTAGTTCACATAAAATGAAGCACACTGCTCATTTCAGATGTGGGAGCTAAATCCAGAGCAACCACTGAGAGCAGTAGGAAGAGAAGGAGAAAAAAATAAAAGATCAAGAGGAGCTCTTTTGGTCCTTGCTTGCAAATCACAGAAATTCCCTGGTAATCTTGAAAACTCAGCTGATGCAGTGATTGGTGAGCTATGACTTTGGGAATGGACATATTTAGACTTTGCCCAAAGAACTGCCACTTAATTGTTGATGGATCTCAGGTGAGTTACTGATCCTTTAGACTCTCGATATTATATATTTAGTGGGCATGATAATTCTACTCCATAGGGTGGTTCAGTAAATACCTCATAAGTGTCTGTGTCCTTCGTACAACAGAATGGGGACCCTGAGAGAAGCACAGGAATAAGGAAGGGATATGTGGACTCTGGAGGGGTCAGCAATTTTCTGGAGGCTGAACTTGGCTTTCACATTCCATGAGAGGGATGGGGGGTTGCGTGCTTCTTTCTGACTTGACTTGTGATTTGGGCTACCCTTTCTCCCCTGGCCTCTATTCATGCCATTTCATTTGGTCAGTCATTCATTGGCTGATTCATTCAGCCAATATTTAAGCAGCTTCTAGGTACTAGGCACCATCCCAGGCTGTGAGGGTACAACAGTGAACAAGTTATAGGAATCTCCTGCTCTCATATACCTCTCATTAGTCCAATGAGGGAAGCAAATAATAAAAAGTAAACACCCAAATAATAACATAAATTCAGATGTTGGTCAAATCCATGAAGGGGATAGTAAAGGGATGTGACAGTGATTGGGGAATGATCTTTAAGGAGGTCAGGAAGAGCCTCTCTAGGAAGTCTGAAGGCCGAGGAATGGGAACCTTGCAAGTGTTTAGGAAGGAGGCCACAGTGAGTGCAAAGAGCAGGGCAGGTGTGACCTGGTGTGTTCCAGGACCACTGACACCTTGGGCCTGAGGCTGGAGAGGCTCATCTCTGCTCGAGGACATTCAGGCCTCCTCCAGCTGACTTGCACTACACCAGGGCTGGCTGGACTCCGGACTCCCGGGTACACGACCACGTGCACCAGCCTCAGGCCCTGGGGAAGAATTTACAACCATCCTGGGCCTGTTTACCACCTGCCAAAGAACACTTGGAAGGCACAGGCTCTTTCTCATAACTAGTTTTTTCAGAGCCACGTATAATACGAAGCAATTAAACTGGGCAGGATTTATTTTTTCTTAAGTAATCCTCTCATTGAAGTATAACATTTTAGTTGGGCCATGTGAAGTTGCTAATGTGCAGCGACTTTTCATGGACAAAGTGGCATTTCATATGATTCAACATAAATATATTGTTTTACAACATAAAAGTGTACAAATTAGAAGTATATAACTGAATGAATTTTCATGAACTGAACACAACTGTAGAACTAGTGTCCAGGTCAAGAAACCAAACATTACCCAATTCGGGAAGCCCCACTCATGCTCTTCCCATCCCAAACCACCACCATGCCCCACCTCCACCCACAAGGGTAGTCACTATTTTGACTTTTAGCAACATAGATTAAGATAGTCTATTTTTTAAAATCTTTCTTTAAAGGGAATTATGCGGTAGATACTTTTTCTTGGTGAGATTCAGCCATGTTGCATGTAGTTGTACTTTCTTTTTTGTTGCTGTGTAACATTCCATTTTATGACTATACTACAATGTGTTTATTTTTTAATTTTTAAAAATGTTTTGGCCGTGCCATCCGGCATGTGGGATTCTTAGTTCCCCAACCAGGGATCAAACCCACGCCCCCTGCATTGGAAGTGTGGAGTCTTAACCACTGGACCACCAGGGAAGTCCCTACAATGTGTTTATTCATTCTGCTCGATGGACATTTAGATTGTTCCAAGCATTTGGTTTTAAGAATGCTGCTTCTGTGAACATTCTTGTGCATGGCTTTTGGTTGAACACATATTAATATATCTGTGGATATAAACTGAGGACTGGGTCAGTGTTAGTATTTCCAAACAGTTACCCAAAGCGGTTGTACCAGTTCATACTCTCTGCACTGCTTTATTCAATGCCTCCTTGCTGCCTAGCTCTTGGGCCAGGTTCAATGTAAAGAATGAATATGGGGGGCTTCCCTGGTGGCACAGTGGTTAAGAGTCCACCTGCCATTGCAGAGGACACGGGTTCGAGCCCTGGTCCGGGAAGATCCCACATGCCGTGGAGCAACTAGGCCCATGCGCCGCAACTACTGAGCCTGCACTCTGGAACCCGCAAGCCACAACTGCTGAGGCCCGCGTGCCACAACTACTGAAGCCCACGTGCCTAGAGCCTGTGTTCCGCAACAGGAGAGGCCACTGCAATGAAAGGCCTGTGCACCTCAACAAAGAGTAGCCCCCGCTCGCCGCAACTAGAGAAAGCCCGCGCGCAGCATGGAAGGCCCAACACAGCCAAAGATAAATTAATTAAATAATTTTTTTTTAAATTTAGCATTTCTTTGAAAAAAAAAGAATGAATATGGGGGTAGTAGTGGGGAGGATACATGACAGGATTCATGGGATGAATCTCAGTTTGTGTAGTGATTAAGAGCACAAGTCCTGGAGCAGCTAGGCCTGGTTACGATTGTTACTCTTCTCCTCTATTTACCCTCTGCCTCTGTGACCTTGGGCATGTCACCCAATGTCACTAGACCTCAGGTCCTTCATCTACAAAATGGCATAAGTATAGTAGCTCTTATTGCACAGTGTCTGTCACCCATTTTTTTTTACTTGAGAAATGTTTGTGGAAAGCCTGAAGTGTACTAGGCTCTGTTCTGGGCACTGAGATTTCAAGAGTGAACAAGATAGATGGGACTTTGCTCTCATGGAATGTATGTTCTAGTCAGGGGAGACAGATAATAGTGGAGCTAACAAAAAATTAAGATAATTTCAGATAGCGATACATGCTATGGCAGCAGTAAAACGGTGCGGTGATGGAGCAATAGGGTGAGGGGGGTAGGGGAGTCAGGGAGGTAGTGACTGAGCTGAGACCCACGTGACCAGCAGGAGGCAGCCATGCGTGGATCTGAGGGATGAGCACTTCAGGCAGAAGGGCTAGCTGGTACAAAGGCCACGAGGTAGGAACAAGCTTGGTGTCTGTGAGTTGCAGAAAGAGGGTTGATGCTGCTGGAGCCGACTGAGGGGAGAGACCGTTTTAGATAAGACAGCAGAAATCATATTCCTGTGGGGCCTTGACTGCGGAGGTAAGGAGTTTACATTTTATTTTAATATCAAGGGGAGTCATTGGAGAGTTTTAAGCAGGGGACCAACATGAGCTAATTGACGTGAAGATTGAGATACTATATATATGTATATGTATATGTATGTATGTATGTACGTATATGTGTATATGTATGTATGTGTATATGTGTATATGTATGTATATGCATGTGTGTATGTATGTATGTATATATGTATGTATGTATGTATGTATGTATAAAGAGCTTAGCACAGAGTCGAGCATAGAGTGATGTTCGGTAAATGTTAGTTGCTGCTACTGCTATTATTATTTATTGATGCTCTTAAACAACCTAAAAACTTTCATCCTTATTGAGGATGAGGAAGCCAAGGCATAGACCCATTACCATCCACGTGTAAAGTCAATCAAATCAGAGAACAGGATGTAGATTTTAATAATCAAAGGAAATGCATTTGGTCCCTTTCCCAAATGGGAATTTTGAGGCAGAGGATTTTTCGCTGTGGTTAGCAATTATCTGGAGCCAACCAAATGCAGCTCCTTCCGCTCCACTTTGCCAAAATGGCCAGCGTTCCATCACTTGGGTGCCGTTGACTGTGGCCCTGGCCACCATTTAGGGCCCTGGGAAAAGCTCACGGTTGATTGTTCAATCCATCTGTCTTTGCTCTGGGTCTGATGGGCCAAGAATGGGGAGGCACTCCCTGTTCTCCACCTCGAGGGCCCACCAGGTTTACTGAGATGCCATCCACTGCCCTGGCTTGGAGGCTCTCCCACCACGTTCTTGCCATATGTTCATAAAAGGCTTTTGAAGGAAGCTGCCCTTTGTTATCTCTGACACAGAGAAATGGCAAGTAGATAATCTGTGAATGAATGAATGCAAATTGTGTAACGAAACTGGGCAAAGCTTCTTAGGGTATTTAACACTCGTTTTGGGGCAAAGGGTCCTTCTCTTAGTAAGGATGTTTTCATTCCTTCATTCATCAATATGTATTGAGCTTTTGCTAGATGCCAGGTGCCAGGCAGTGTACAGTAGTGAGCAAAAAGGGTGCCATTCTTGCCCTCATGGAGCTTCCAGTCTAGTGGAACACACCTTCATCAAATACTTGTACAAATATGAATAGAGAATGACAATAGTGATAAGTGCTCTGCAGGAGACGTATTAATGTCCTGAAGGTATATAATGAAGGTGGAGCTTTGGGAAAGTTCCTCCAGTAAGTGACACTTGAGCTCAGCCCACAAAGATGAGTGGGGATAAGAGGATTTAGAGGGTAGAGTGAGAAGTATTCTAGCCAGAGAACAGCATATGCCCAGGTCCTGAGGTGGGAAGGAACATGCATGGTGAACCCAAGAATATAAGAGAAGGCCACAGTGACTAAAAGGCTGAAAATGAGGTGGACTCTGGTCCCAGTAAGAGCTGGCGATATGGCAGAGAAGACTGGTCACAAAAGGCTTTGGAGGCTATGTTAAGGCGCTTTTAGCCATCTCAAGGACTATGGGATGCTCTTAAAAGACTTGAAGCTGTAGATGTGTATGAGTGAGTGTGTGTGTTAGGGAGTGTGTCATTCTAGCCACAGTGTGGAAAATGGATTGGAAGGAGCCAGAATGGGTTCTCATAACTGCCTGGCCCTCCTTGGCCTTTCAGTGCTAGAGGTGGTAGCAGAGGCCTGTTTTTCCCAGTTCCAGGGTGTTGTGCTTTCCCTGTGGTTTCCTTACACTCTGCCCACGTGTTTGCAAATAGTTCCTTTATCAAACTCTCGTCACATGACCAAATTTGTTCTGATTGACTTTATGGAAAAGTCACATATGGACAAAGCAGGAGAAAACTTTAGCAGCTCCCTAACTTAGCTCTTTTACTTTATTTGTAATAAGCCCCTATTACTGGATTTTGTTTTCTAGCCATTCTGACAAGCTTTGTCTTTTCAATGCAGAGCAAAACATTTCAGTTAGAATGTATTTACGTAAGAGCTAGAACTTACTGAATTAGTCAGATTTCTCTCTATCTTGTTTTGTGCTGTTTGTCCTGGGTGTTTTTTTGTTGTTTGTTTGTTTTTAAGACGTAATTTTTTCAGAGCAGTTTTAGATTTATAACAAAATGGAAAGGAAGGTACAGAGAGTTCCCATGTACCCCCTGCACCTACACATAACTTCCCCTATGTCCTGGTTTATTTTTATTTTTTCCTTCCACTTTATCTTCTTATGGATTGAAGTTTTTAATCACCCCATTTTTTCCCCATTGATTGCCTTGGAAGTTACAGTCTCTCTGTCTGTTTATTCTTTTAATGGGTCCTCTAGATATTAAAAATTTAATCACAGGGACTTCCCTCGTGGTCCAGTAGCTAAGAATCTGCATTCCCAATGCAGGGGGCCTGGGTTCGATCCCTGGTCAGGGAACTAGGTCCCACATGTTGCAACTAAAAAAGATCCCGCATGCCGCAAGGAAGATCCTGTGTGCTGCTACTAAGACCTGGACCCAGCCAAATAAATAAATTAATATTTTTTAAAAAATAAGTAAAATTTAATCACAATTTTTACCCTCTTAAACAAAACAATAAGTGACCTTAAACTACTTTAACTTAAACTCCCCCCATCATTTATTTCCTGTTGTAGTCCAGTTTTTTCACTCTTTTTTTTTTTTTCAGGACAGATGAGACATCATTGTTTCTTTACACAATCAAATGTTGTTCATTGGTGGCTTACAGAAGTACCAATCTCTTTGTTCACGGTTCCTTTTTATAAGACTATCCATCTGAGATTGGCTTCCCTCTGTCTGAAATTCATCCTGCAGTATTTCCTTCAGCGAGAGTCTGTTGGTAGTAAATTCCCTTGGTTTTTGTGAGTTTAAAAATGACTTTCTGGGCTTCCCTGGTGGCACAGTGGTTGAGAGTCCGCCTGCCTATGCAGGGGATACGGGTTCATGCCCGGCTCCGGGAAGATCCCACATGCCACGGAGCGGCTAGGCCGCTGAGCCTGCGCGTCCGGAGCCTGTGCTCCGCAACGGGAGAGACCACAACAGTGAGAAGCCTGCGTACCACAAAAAAAAAAAAAAAAAAAGACTTTCTTTCACTATCATATTTAAATTCTTGGATGAAATTCTCGATCACCAGTTATTTTATCTCAGGACATTGAAGATACCGTTCTGACTTCCACTGTGGCTGCTGAGAAGTCTGTGGTCTAATTGTAGTTTCTTTGTCATTGATTTGTATTTGTCCCAAGCCCTGTGCACTTTCACTTTGATGTAAGTACACATGAATATATTTTTCTTTATTCTTCTTGGGATTTCTGAATCCAGAGTTTGGTGTCTTACAACAATTTGGAAAAATTCTCAGCAGGGCCAGCACTAGTGTATAGCCAGTGAGGGCATCAGATTTAAAAAGATGCTCATTCTTGAGTTTGTACGAATGCAGGATTGGCTCTGAGAGTGATTGTCTAAAATAAATTTTAGGCCCTAGGCCCCTCACTCACCTCACACTAGTCCTGGTGTTGACTCTACAAGTACCTCTTCTTCCTTATTCTTTCTTCTTATTTTCTTCTGTAAAGACAATTAAATATATATTAGACCATCTTATTCTATCCTCCAATGTCACATATGTAGTTCTTTTACTCTTTATCTCTTTGTATCCCTGGTCACTTTCTAGATTTCTTCAGGTCCATCTTCCAGTAAATGAATTCTGCCTTTAACAGTATCTAATCTGCTATGTAATCCATTCTAGTTCCTCCCTGCATACCCCCACACCCCCACACCCCCACCCAAATTGGCTTCGTTACTTTTTATAGTCTTTTAGTCTTTTGTTCCTGGCTCATATATTTAAGGCTCACATTTATTGTACTCGATAATTTCTATATCTCAAATTTTAGTGAGTCTAATTAGTTGTTTTTTGTTTCTGCTGGTTTTCTTTATGGTACTTTGTTTCCTTGTATGTTTTGTGAGTTTTAACTTTAGGCACAATTTATTAGAACTTCATGGGCATTCTTTGAGGCATGAGTTGAAATTGTAGTCCTTCAGAGAGGATTTGTATTTGCTCTTACCTGTTACTAGGATTCAGTTCCCACCTGAAAGCTCCTTAAATTAAATTTTATGCTTGACGTTTTTCAGATTATATAGGGCAGCGGTCTTCAACCTTTTTGGCACCAGGGACCGGTTTCATGGAAGACAATTTTTCCACGGACCTGGAGGTGGGAATGGTTCAGGTGGTAATGCGAGCGATGGGGAGCAGCAGGCTGCATTCCAGGACCTTGGCCTTAAGCTCATTCTTTTTATTTGGCTGGGTCTTGTGGTCAAGCCAGGGAGAATAGGACATCTCTTCTCCTAGGAATAGAGGGAGAGAAAGAAGTGAGAATGGAGTGATGTGAGGTTGGAGAGACCTTGGGAGTCACTTTGCAATTTTCTTATCTGCCCATCAGAAATGAAGAGGTTATTCGTTGATTGATTGGAAAAAAAAATGTCTTAATTAATCACCTGCTCTGGACTGGGCACTGTGCTAGGCGAGGGGGACAAGTATCAGTGAAGCAAGTATCAGAGATTGATTGACTGCTTATGTAATGCCAGGCCCTGTGTTAAGTGCTTGGTGTACTTCCTGCTCTCAAGGGCAGTATAAGACAGGGACTGTTGATGTTGCTTTGGCTTTTTTTACAGGTAGGGGAATGTCCTAACTGAAGCTTAGGATGGTTTGGTAACGCACTGTGGGTCACAGACATATAAGTAAGCAACTTAGACCCAGCCCAGGGGCACTTTTTCCAGCCCTAACTTCTCCCAGGCCCCTGGGCCTTCTATCGGGGTACAGTAAGTGGCTGGCTTAGGGTCCTGCATGAATCAGGCCAAGCTGGGGATAAGCAGTCCGAGTTCCTGCCGTTCTATCCTGTCCTTGGCCTGAGAAAGGAGGTGGCGGAAAGGGACGGATGTAGGCTAGGATAATAATGCCGAGTCACTGACGATGAAAGCCCTGTGTATTCCCCTCCTCCTAGCCACCACCTAAAGCCCGGCTCAGCCACTGTCTTTGTTGTCACACTCACATCCCTCCTGGCCCCACTGACAACAGCTGGGATTGTGTCTCACGAACCAAAAACGTGTTTCCTTCCTTCTCTGGAACTTCCTCAGAGCTACCAGAGAACACAGCCAGATTCTGAAATCCTATTCCCCATTGCCAGGGATTTCCCCTGTGGTCCCAGAGAGAGGGAGAAACAGGTTCTGTGACTCGTATTGCGTGAGATCCTGAGGAAACAGTCCAGTGACCTCTTTCTTCTATTCTGAGGTGAGGAGGAAGGTGGTCCTGCTGCAGTGAGTCAGTGGGTCTCAGGACTGAATGCTCGGTGTGAGTGGAGAACTCAGGAGGTAGGACCAAAGGTGAAGAATCACCCCCAGTCTGCTCTAATCTGGCAATCAGAGGCCTTAAAGACTTAGGGAGTCCACAGATTATATATATATATATATATATATATATATATATATATATATATGTATAAAATACATATGTATGTATATATATAATTTATGTATTTATGTATTTATATATACATACACACACACATATATATTCATCACAATGTTTTAGTAGTAGCAACCTACCGGCCCATCTGTAGAGGACTCATGAAATCAATGAAGGTTGCTTTCTACAAAAGAAATCTAAGTTGCCATAAAATAGTGTGTGCTGTACCTATCAAGTGTGGCTATAGACTGTTAAGTGAGTAAAGCAAGCCACAGAACGGTGTATGTGTGTGTATATGTTTCAGTAGCCATGGATGATTTCTAGAAATACTCGTGAGAAGCTGCCAATTGGTTCATTCCGAAGAGTAAGAATGGAGCTTTGGATGGGACGCAAGACATTTGCTCTTCACTTTACACTCTTATATACTTTAAAAAGATTTTTTTTATAATGAGCATGTATTACTTTTATAATACAATGAGAATGAGAAAGAAAAAGTAGAATAAAGAAAGACATAAGAAGGTTCACAAGCCAAAGACACCTAAAAATTTTCAGCACTGAATCCAGGAGTGCTGAGGGCAGGAAGAAAACCAAAGTGGGGCCTGAGATGACCTTGCATGATGGAACTTGCCCCTAGCCACCGTTTGTAGGGATATGCTTTGACCAGCCAGGGGTGGATACAGAGGTAGGGACTGTCAGGAAATCCCTGTTTGCAAGGCTGACTCAGTGATAGAAAGTCTAAAATAAAATCAAGGCTGAAGTTCAACTTCAAGAACAGGGATTGGAGTCTCCTATTACACTGGCTAACATATATTGAGTATTTACCATGTTTCAAAGCAATGTACAAATTGCTTCACTTAGTGTTATCTAATTTATCTTCCTAACAACGCTATGAGTTAGCACTGTTATTATCCCAATTTTACAGAGGAGGATACTGAGGCTCAGAGGGTCCAAATTACTTGCCCAAATACACACAGTCAGTAGTTGGTTAGGCTGGGATTAACCCAGGTCTGTCTGTTGCAGAGGGCACCGCTCTTATCACCTCCTGAATACTACTATGTGTTGAACTCTAAGGGGCCCTTGGGTACAAGAACAGGACATCCTTACATCTTTGCCATCAAGGAGCAGCTGGGCTAGGTGGAGAAGTCCACACTAACCTATGTAGACTGTATAGTGATTTATTTATTTATTTATTTAGATTGATTTATTTATTAATTTTTATTTTTGGCTGCATTGGATCTTCGTTGCTGCATGTGGGCTTCCTCTAGTTGCAGTGAGCGGGGGCTACTCTTCGTTGTGGTGCGCGGGCTTCTCATTGCATATCAAGTATACGGTAACACTGAAACAGGAAAGAGTAAGAGCTCATGTCCGTGCTGGAGGTGTTCATATGGAGGGACAGGAAAGAGGAAAAGAGAAAGGGGAACATGGCGCACACACTCAGGAGTGCTGTCTCTTGTTGCAGAGCACGGGCTCTAGGTGCGCAGGCTTCAACGGTTGTGGGACGTGGGCTCAGTAGTTGTGGCTCGCAGGCTCTAGAGCGCAGGCTCAGTAGTAGTGGCGCATGGGCTTAGTTGCTCTGCGGCATGTGGGATCTTCCCGGACCAGGGCTCGAACCCGTGTCCCCTGCATTGGCAGGCGGATTCTTAACCACTGTGCCACCAGGGAAGCCGTGTGTAGTGATTTATATAAGGCATCCATCCGGATTTAATTGTGCTGCAAAGATAATAAGCACTATTTGGATTTTAAAGTTGGAGAGATCAGCGAGACCTGAAGTTGTCGATGAAGGCATCTTGGAGGAGGAAAGATGTACATCAGGTCTGGAAGGATGGGTGGAATTAAGAGAGGGGCAAGGAGAACATTCCAGAGAAGAGAATGTGCAAATTGTGCAGGAGCCTGCTCTGTTGTTTCTGAGACAGTGAAGCATCTTGCCTAATCAGAGTGAACGTTGTATATGTGTGATAAGCGAGCTGGTGTGTTTAGGGAGGGAAAACAGAGCATTAGAAGTCATTCTGAAGGTTGAAAACTGGGAGAGGAGTGATGACTTAATGTGGAAAGAAATTAAGAGCCTCCGAAGGCGTTTTAGACAGTGAAGAGACACTATGAAAAGTAATGCTTCAGAGAGGTTAATCCCATAGAGATGTCAAAGTGACAGAGTGAAAGAGGGGGCCATGTGAAAACCTAGGTGTGGGGTGATGGGGACCTTGAGGGGGGTACCAGCAAGAGGAATGAAACAGGAGGGCTGGTGTGAAAGCTGCTTGTAAAGGGAGAGGAGGCAACAGGACTTGATGATTGAAAAGAAACAGACTATGAAGGAGCAAGCCTGAGCCTAAGAATTCCAGGGCTTCAGATACAGATGTCCAAGGAAGGGAACACCTATATCTGGAAAAAGGAATTGGGAGAGGGTTTTGGTTTGCTATTGGAGGTGTGGTGGGAGGAGATGATGAATTGTGTTTTCATTCCAAACCTCTTTTTTTTCCCCAAGACTGTAAGACAGCTTAGGGACTTTTTTTCGCTTCATTTTCTTGGTAGTATAATGCATAGGACTTCCTTTGTCTGGACTAGTTCATTCATTCAACAGCTGTTTATTAAGCTGTCTTATGATTTGGTTGTTGGGAACACAGCAGTGAGCAGGGCAGACCTGGTCCCTGTCCTCATGGAAGATAGATATTGAACAAGAAATTATAAGGGTTCTTTCTGTGCTCCTAATATCAAGGTGGTATTTCTTCCCCCAGACCAATTCTGTTCTATACCTGCAAAATCTGGAGGATGCATCAACTGGTAAGGGCATTTGTTAAACACTTTATTATAGATTGTATCTCATAATAAAGAAAAAACATTGCAACCATTCATTTATTCCTTTGCTCTACAAATATTGAGTGGCACTGTGGCTCTGTATTTTTAGCCCTTATGCTCACAAACTAGTGGAGGACATAAACAAGTAAACAGGTAATGATAATATGGTGTAATAAGTGTAATGAGGGGGTAAACACCAGGTGTTGTGGGAGCACCTAGGAGGGGGATTTATCTGGCCTTGGGGGGTGCAGCTGGCTGGTCAGGGAATTTTCCCTGACAAGAATAATGAGATGTTAGCTACACAAGGGCATGGGGTGAGGGTGAGGGTATGTGTTCCACGCAAAAGTAACGTCTAGTTCAAAGACCTGGACACTGGAGAGGCCTAGACTTGGTGGGGAATGATTTACAACCTAGAATTTTATACCTACCAAAACTACCAATCAAAATGTGAAGAAAGAATGAAAGGAAAGGCATGATCGGATATGTAAGGTGACAAAAAATTTACCTCCCATGTGTCTTTTCCCAGGAAGCTAGAGGAGGACCTGCACCAACAAAACCAAGGCGTAAATCAAGAGAGTAGACACCATGGAAATAACTGCATGGCGCTCAGGTAGGCAGAGACTGGATAAAAAGGGTTCTATAGGCATAGTGAGGAGTTTGGACTTCATTATAATGACAAAATTACTTAAAGTAATAATAGAATGAGGGACTTCCCTGGCAGTCCAGTGGTTAAGACTCTGCACTTCCACTGCAGGGGGCGTGGGTTCAATCCCTGGTCAGGGAACTAAGATCCTGTTTGCCACATGGTCTGGCCAAAAAAATAAAAACTAAAAAAAAAAAATAAATAAATAAATAAAGAATGATATTCTAAAATAGTGCTTTTTCCCCCCAAAACTTTGAATTCTAGGGACCATTTTAAGCAACATTGTGATTGGCTTCAACCAGGAACCATAGTTTTAATCTGTTTTTCATATTTTGTGTTCCTTTGAAAAGAATGCTGCTGAGTTTTAAAGAATTTGGAAGTCATTGTACTAGGAAAACCTAAGCATGTGTGTAACTACTTCTTAAGCAGTCTTGGGCAATTTGGCGGGGCCCCCAGAAACTCCCAGGGTCAAGAGGTTGTAGAAATTTTATTTTATTTTTTATAAATTTATTTATTTTGGGCTGTGTTGGATCTTTGTTGCTGCGCATGGGCTTTCTCTAGTTGTAGCGAGCAGGGGCTACTCATCATTGTGGTGCGCAGGCTTCTCATTGGGCGGCTTCTCTTGTTGCGGAGCGCGGGCTCATTAGTTGTGGCTCGCGGGCTCTAGAGGGCAGGCTCACTAGTTGTGGTGCGTGGGCTTAGTTGCTCTGCAGCATGTGGGATCTTCCCGGACCAGGGCTCGAACCCATGTCCCCTGCATTGGCAGGTGGACTCTTAACCACTGTGCCACCAGGGAAGCCCGAAGAGGCTGTAGAAATTTTAAGGCCTATGTAGGTGGCCATAGGGCTATGAAAGTTCCTGGAGCAGTGCATTGTGGGAGAGGGGACAGTGGTATAGGGAGGTGATAAGGGCCAGCTTCCAAATTCCAACAGGACTCTTCACTAGTCAGCCTTCCGCAGCAGAGGAGATCCCTAGAAGAACATTTTTACTAGAACAGATCTGCTTATGAATTCAGTGCTGAAACTGCCTTCCCCAGTGGCTTTCAGACTGCCAAGAAATAAAATTAAAAAATGCAAACATGGGATAGGGGAAACACTGCATGACCAAAGCTCCTTTCCTGCTGAACTTTGCCACAGCTGGAGTAAGACAGGGTATGGTTGAGAGACAGAGAGAGAGAGAATGCATGTGTGTCTGCGGGCTCAGAAAAAATTTATGGCTGTGTTATATTTTAGCAAATCATTGTCAAAGCCAGAGCAGGGATCCAGGTGTTCCCTAAGTCTGAAGCCAAGGAGAACATTTTATTTATGGATTCAGCAGACAGACGTTTGTTTTCTTTCTCATATCCGCATTTCAAGTTTGGATGATAAAAGATTAGCGCAGAAACCAAGCAGCATGCTATGGTGTTTGCCGGTTTTACTGGCCATAACAAAGGGTGTTTCCCAGTTCCCTGTCAGCTGGGAGAAATCCTTTCCCACCGTCTCCTGGTCAACCTCTCTTCCTCCCCCTAAGCAAGTGAATTTTAAACACCACTCTAAAGTTGTTGGCTGGTGACCAGGAAAATTCCTTTTGCTTTGTTCTGCTGTTAATGGCCCATCAGTTTAAACCTCCTACCCCCAGAAACTTCTTTCTCATAACTAGACTGAGGAAGGAGGAAGCAGAATTAGGAAGGATGGAAGGAAGGAAGGAAAGGAGGAAAGGATGAAAGAAGGAAAAGAATCCCTATTTTTAAGGGCTTTGGGAAGATTCAAAGATGGCCTGGGCCGGATGAATGGAAAGAAGGAATTTCATTTGTCTTGACCTATCTGTACAGCAGCCAACACAAGGGCATACGTAAGTAGGGCCTTATTGAATGACTTTGAATGAAGGTGATAATTTTTGAATGCAGCAATAGCTCAACCATGTGGGATTTTAGTGGACACAGGTCTTCTGGAAGACTTCTAATTCTGGGGGCCAAGATTCGGACTTATATTTGAGCTGTGTAAGCTAGTAAACGTGTGAACATTATTGAGCCACTAAGGTCAGTTACCTTCCTTATTCTCATTGTATCATATTTAAAGATACAGTTAATAACTGCCTTGGATCTTGTTACTGTTAGTTATAAAACCAATAGTTATTGATTGTGTGTGCCAGGTATAGGGCTCAGGACACTCCCTGTATTATCTCATTTAATTCTCACTGAATAACTCTATGAGGTAAGTACTATTATTATTTCCATTTTAAAGAAGAGGAAACTGAGGCTTAGTGAGGGTGGTAGAGCTGAGACTCCCACCTGGATTCTCTGTCTTTCTAGCTCATGCTCTTAACCTCGACATTCTTCTGTTTATAAAGTACAAAGATCTGAGAAAACATAAATAAGAGGAAGCATCGAGTGGCCATACAGTTCCTCCCTAGAGCATGACAGTTGGTCACCTGTGTCTTGGATTTGCTGAGTTATCACTGGAGGGGACAGTTCTGCATATAATGTTATAAGCGGATCCCTGTCCCTGGCCTTTCAGATTTCTGGAATAAGGTTCTGACCACAAATCTTTCTCAGGTCTTTGTCTGTCAGATTCCACTTCTCAGCTTCCAAAACAACATACAGACACACAGAGAAATCAGAGCCTTTGAACACCAGTGCCACTCCCTTCCCCTACCTCCACTGCCAAGTAGCACCTGTGGTAATTTTTCCCTCTCAAATGAGCTTTGTCATCTCTTATATCACTCGGAGCTGGCAGCTCTCAAATCCATCTTCTGTAACCCAGAAATGCTGTGGGACCCCCCCTTGACTGGAGGGGAGGCAGCTGACCAGGTGAGAGACTGCTACTGACATGACACACTGAGGACAAAGCAACTGTGGAAGAGCAATGGGATCATTAACACCAGCTGGAAAGCTCTGCAAAGATGGCATTGCTGGGGGTGTACCCCGGATGGAATTCCCAAGGCCCAGGGTGGGCTTCTACGCTCCCCCTTTAATATTTATCTTTATTATATATAAATAGAAGTATCTTTATCTTTGAAAAATTAATACATGATTGTTGTCAACAATTTAAATAACGTGGAGATTAATACAGAGAAAGTAGAAGTATACCATTAATAGGACACACTCCCCCACTGCCCTCCCCTGACCCCACCCCCCACCCCGCCGTGCATCTGCCCTGGCACCACTAATGACAGTTTGATGTCTGTTCTTCCAGAAGTTTCCGCTGGTTTCCTCTGTGTGGTGTTTACATAATAATCAGTGAGAAGATCCTATTCTGTGCCTTGTGCGTCACAGGCATATTTC
Organism: Monodon monoceros; assembly: GCF_005190385.1. Taxonomy (NCBI): domain Eukaryota; kingdom Metazoa; phylum Chordata; class Mammalia; order Artiodactyla; family Monodontidae; genus Monodon; species Monodon monoceros. Next base: position 119,023,628 of record NW_021703768.1, read on the forward strand.
TAGTCTATCCATACGGCTCTTCTCCTTTTCCACAGCAGCACAGCATTCCACTGTAAGAATGGATCAACTTCCTTTTTTTTTTCTAATCTCTGCTCTAACAGATCTTTTACTCTCCTGGGAACCTGTCTCAGCTCCCACCTACCATGCCCTCGTCTGGCTTCTGCCTCAGGAAACTGCACCGATGGGAAGGTGGTCAAGAGGTGAAAGGGGCAGTGGTGGGCCCCATATGGGAGACTGTAGGATGAGTGTAGTCTATCCTCGCCTTGCTGGGGTACACAGGAAGTTCTTCTCTCTTCCTCGCCCTGCCAAATGGTTCTTCTGTCTGGCTAAGACAAAGCTGCACGTTTTATGGGAATCACCTTTGAAAGGATCAAGAGGATCATTTCAGAGAAACATAAAAGACTGTCTTCTTAGACTGTCACACTGTATCATTTGGGACCCCCCACTCTGGGCACGCACACCTTGGGGCTGTCAGGATGACCAGAGATCATCCAGGCCAGTCTCCTGCCTCTGTCCAAGATGGATGAGCAGCCCCTTGATTAAAGTTCTTCTCTTGGTAGATACTTTGTGTGATTAACAACTCCATTAGTTAGAAATGTGCTGCTCCTTTTCCCTGGAAAGGCACACTAGCTTAAAGGATTCAGGTGAGAGCACTTATTAGCTATGTGCTCTTGATCAAATTTCATATTTTCCTGTATCTCAGTTTCCTCACCTATGGAATGGGGATATCTAATTTGGTACGGCTTTTTTTTTTTGGTAACTTAAATTAAATATTGATATATACATAGCATATTTGGTGTATTATATAATAGATGCTAAGCACTCAATGATGGGAATGATTATACCCTGAGTCCGAATAGTTCTCATTGTGCTTTAAACCCAGACTTTAGAGATCATCTAGGTCACTGGTTCCTAACCCTGGCTGCACACTAAATTTACCTGGGGAGCTTTAAAAAAAAAGCCAGTGCCCAGGCTGGTCTGAGGTGGGATCAGGGTTTTTGAAAATCTCCCTGGGGAATTCTAATTTGTACCATGGTTGAGAACTACTGAGTCTAGTCCAGTGATTTCATTTTCCAGATGAGGAAACGGTGAGGCCTAGAGTGGGGAAGGACTTGCCCTGGTTATAGAGCCCCGACCAGAAGGACCCAGGTCTCTCTTATCCTGGATGCCAACCTCCAAGACTTGTCCTTATGCAGGAAACCTGTCCTCTGGGTGCCCTTCAGGTGCTGTGCCAACTTTCAGTCTCTTTCCTGAGAATACTGTATGGATCCCTCAACTAATTCTTCCCAGGAATGGTGCTTTTTCACCCTCTGGTCCCAGTCTGATGGTCACCTGCTCAAAGAGTTCTCTGGATTAAAAGCTGCTGTTCAAGAATATGACCCTTTAATCATAGCACTTAGAGCGTGTGAAATAATCCTGTTCAGTCATTTGTTCGTTCGTTCATTCATTCATTCAAAAATCTAAGCCCCCTGGGGGCAGGGGCTGATTCTATCTTGTTCCTGCTGAACAGAGCCTAGAATGGTGACCAGCGCTTAGTGAAAAATACTCATTAAATGACTGAACGAAAGAAATCCCAGGAGGGCAGTTGAGTATATTTTATTTTTCTAGTCCTAGCCATCTGATTCTCATTACTCCTACAGCTTGGGAAGCCTCTCTGTGCTTTGGCGTTTTATAAACCTCGTGTGTGTACGTCGACATTTTAACCATAAATCCAGAGTTTAGGGGTGGAAAAATTCGAGGCCAGGGGGTTGGAGGAGGTGGAGGTCTGAAGCAGCGGCGGCGCTGCCCCAGGGTTGGAGGGGAAGAGGGGAACCGTCGGGCGGGCGCCCCTCCGCCCCCTCTGTGTCGCCTCGGCGGGTGTCCCCGGGCTACGACATCTATCAGAGGGGTGCGCAGCTGCAAACTTCTCCTACAGTCCCGAGATGGCGTGGGAGGGGGGAGAAAGCCGCCGCCGCGAGGGAGGGTATGTGGCCCGGGGGCTGCTCGGGCAGCAGCCCCCGCATTCCGGCCGAGCGCGCGCCCCGGGAGGTGGCGCCTTGGGGAGGCTGTAATTTTTTTTTTTTTTTTGGGGCCGGCGGGGGGGGGGGGGGGGGGGGGGGGGGGGGGGGGCAGTGTGTGTCCCTTTAAGAGCCCGAGCGCTGCCCCCGCCTCGCAGGCGCCCGGAGCCTCACAAAAGAACAGGATGTTGTTGATTTGTCACCAAACCACAGAGAGGAAATGATTGTAAATTTCCTTTAAACATCCCCACCGCGCTCTGGCCGCCCCCGCTTCCGCCTCCGCCGCCCCCGCCCGGCCGCGCGCAGCGGGGCCTCGGCGCTCCAGCGGGGCACCCGCGCCCCGGCCTCCCGGCCTCCCAGGCCAGGCCACAGGCCCAGGCCGGCTCCGGGGCGCCTGCGGGAGGAGCCCCCGCCCCCCCGCGCCCCCCGCTCGCGTTCCAGTTGCTTTCTTCTGATTATTTTTTCAGCAGCTGCCGCAGAGAAAGGGCCTCAGCTCGTGTGCAGCCGCGCGCGCCGCCCTTCCTTCCTCCGCATTTTCCTTCTTGAACGGAGGAGACCCGCGCTGTCGCCCCAGGCCCTGCCCAGGAAGGGCCTGAGCGCTCCTCCGCCCCGTTGAGCCTCACGACTCCTTACACAGGCAGTGGTCATTAGCTCCCCAGGGTCGGGAGGCGGGGAGGAACTAAGGCCCCGGGAAGTTAAGTGATAGCTGAAAGTCACCAGCTCCTGGAATCCCCTGGGTTTGAGACACCCCTGCCTAGGTTTGAGACACCCCAAGCTTATGTTTGTAACCCCGCAGCCACACAGCCACCGGAACATCCCAGAAGTCCCAAGCCATCAAAGCAGTTTCCAGTGGGAAGTCCAATGTAACAGTTAACATCAGACCAGATTATTTCATGAGGCGCATCCCACCATTTACAGCCCGACACCCGTTTCAGGAGCTGCTTGGGCCTCAGTTACACCCGTGACTTTCAGTGCCGTTACCTGTCCCGCCCCCCTCATTGCTTGGTAAGATTTCTAGAAGCCTCTGGTGGAGTTCAAGTTTGCTCCCAACCTGCGGCCCGTGGTGGAGTGGTCGTCTGGTCTGTGGTCTAGGGAAGGGCTGCCTTTGCTGTGCAGTGTTCTTCGGGAGCAATTAACGCTTGTGACTCCGGCACTGGCTGCACTGGGCTTCTTGGCTTGAATGTTCAAAGCACCAGCTAATTAATGTGCGGTGGTTAGTGCGTTCTCTCATTCCATCCTCACAATAGTCTCATGAGGTTGGCATTGCTATTCTGTTTATACAGATCAGGAAATTGAGGTTCAGAGAGGTGAGGAACCTGACCAGCTCACTCACACAGAGTAAGGTGCCAGCGATGGGACTCATTCAGTCACCACTCTCTGGTTACTGGTGGTGTCCCTCTTTGGTACTTTAAATCTGATTATTTGGTTAGGGGGACTGGTAGTAAAAGGACGCAGGGAATTTTCGTTGGGTGTTTTGTCACCCCACCCTCCAGGGAGCTCTGGGCCAGATCCCACTTTCTGGGAAAAAAGAACCTGAGCGGCTGATACCCTCAGGCTGGAATCTTCCCTTTTGGGGCTGTAAGAGGTCCTGAGTGGCTTGGAGGAAGAGGGGCACCTGGTGTGGAGTCTTAAGTTCTTTCCACTCTACTGGAATGGGAAAATAGGATCCTTGAAAAAGATTGACCTGGTGCTGTATTCCTGAGGCCAAATAGCATCTTCTTTTCAAGAGCCTGGATTCTAAGGTCAGAGCTGGTGAGGTGGATGCGGGTGGGGAGGGGTTGTGTTTGCTTCCGGCTAGCACCGGCGTCCTGTAGAACAGTCACTGGTATCGCATGCCTGCCGTGTGCCCTGCACTGTGCCGTGTGCTGTATCTGGGCTTTCTCATTTGATCCTGAGAAGGATCCTAAGAGATGAAAAGTTGGTTTCCAGGGAGGCTGTGCCCCTAGGAACGGTGGAGTGGGGATTGCCATCCTTCCCCACAGGGTGCCTGTGTCTGTGTAAGAGGGAGCCATCCAGGCACCCCAGAAACAGTGCTGCAGTGCTTTCTTTCAGTCGGTGCGGAAAGCCAAGAGGGTCCTCGATGCTGGTGAATTTTGAGAGAGGAGTGCAGTGGCCTTTGGCTCCTTTGTGCTGCAGCTGTCTGCAGTTCCTCAGCACTGAGCACATTTGTTGATGGATTTCCAGAGTGGCTGCGGTATCTCCACCTGTCCTTTTTGCTTTTATAGATTGCCAGTCACTGAGGCATCCGGGTCCGGAGCACTTGGGAGGGAGAGCCATCTGCTTAATTGTTTCCAGTCCTCAGATGAGGAGCACTGGGTACCAATATGCTGAGTTGTTGGTCTGAGCCGGCTGTCTTGAGGCAGGACAAGACACCAGGAGTCAGGGTCCCCATCCTCCACAGCCATGCAGTTCTAGGCAAGCAGGAACCAGAGGCAGGCCATCTAATGTCTCTCGGCTTCAGTTTCCTAGCCTGTGAAGAACTCTGGCCTCTGTGGTCTCTCATGGCCCTTTTAGTCATCGTCATCAGAAAAATAGCTTCTGTTTATTCATTCAGCTAATATTTATTAAATACCCACTCTATACCAGGCGCCTCTGTTGTAGGTGCTGGAGATACAGCAGTCAACAAAACAAAAGCTCTGCCTTCTTGGAGTTTATCTTTTAGGTGGAGGAAACAAAAAATATATATATATTTATTTATATATGTAAATTAAAAAAATATATATATATGTTGGACCCTTTACCCAGGGGTTAGGATCTCCGACCCCCGCTCAGTTGAAAATCCACGTACTACTATCTCTGCCTCAAAAACAAAGGATTCGATAAATGACTCATCCAAGGGCAGGAAGCTGTAAGAGTTTGGATAGAATCAGGACTCAAAGGCTCAACATGTTCTTTGAATTCCATATATTGTGATCTCTAATAGAACACAAACTTTTCCCCACACTTAAACATCTGTAAAACGAAAATACAGGTGCTATATTTACTGAAAATATTCGCATATAAACGGACCTGCACAGTTCAAACCCATGTTGTTCAAACTGTTTGTGTGTGTGTGTGTTTGTGTAATATGTCAGGTAGTGTTTTGTGCTATGGACTCAAATGAAGGGGGGATGCAGGGTGTGTGTATGAGAGAGGGGAGTAGTATTTTATTTTATTTGAGGTGGTAAGGGAAGGCTCCCTGATAAGGTGACATTTGAGCTTTGAGATGGAGGGGAAGGACTGAGCCACGCAGCTTTCTGGAAGTTTGCTTTAGCAGTTGGAATGGCAGCACTGAGGGCCATAGATGGGAGCAGGTTGCATAGCACTTAGAGTGTGTTAGGTACTGTGCTAAGTGCTTTGTGTCATACATTTAATCCTGTTATCGATGTATTTTATTTGAAGAAGCCGAGTTTCGGAGAGGTTAAGTGATTTGCCCAAGGCCACGCAGCTAGTAGGTAGTGGAGGTGAAATTCAAATGCTTATCTTAACCATCATGTTGCTTCCCACTCGGGGACTCTCCTTATGGAGCTGGTGTTTAATTCATGACGTGTTTTTTGTTTTGTTTTGTTTTTGCCACGCTGCACGGCTTGTGGGATCTTAATTCCTGGACAAGGGACTGAACCGGGGCCGTGGCAGTGAAAGCGTAGAGTCCTAACCACTGGACCGCCAGGGAACTCCCCATGACCTGGTTCTTATGATTTCTTGGGGAGTAAGTGTCAACAGTGGCCAAGGTGACTCCTGGCCCCTGAGTTGCATGGTTTTGAGGGGGAGAGCTCAGGGCCCGAAGTTCCTTTTTGTGAGTGGAAGAAGGTAATCTGTTTGATGCTGGAAAACCCCGTGTTGTGTTTATGGCCGAGTGAAAAACACCTTCAGATTAGTGTAAACAAGAGAAATGGGAGAACAGGTAGCCTGAATCCCTCTGCCCCCCTCCTTGGTTTTAATTTCCCCATGATGGGTCCCACACAGCATGTTGTATGATACAGCGATAATGAAAACACTTGGATTAGTGAACTGAGATTTATAGGGCAAACAGGAGCCAGAGGAGAAGATAGCAGTCATCTCTCTTATTTGCAGGCAGATATCCAAATTGCCACTTGCTTGCTTTTTCTTTCTGACACTGTCACCTACTCTGCTTAATTAGAACCTTCTTCTTCCCTGTATCATTTCCAATGCCTGCACAGCCGGCTGCTCGGCAGAGTTTGTGAAGCTGCACGCAGAACGCTTTCCCAGAGCCCAGGGAAGATGAGTCAGAAACACAGCACATGACAGCCAGGGACGGGACCTGTGCATCAGGCTGTGAGCCTGCCTGTCCATTGGTCTCGTGGAGCAGGACAAGGAGGGCTGGACCCAGGGCCACAGAGAGGAAGCTCCACGTGTTTCCCAGCTCTCCTCGGTTTCCCCCCCGAGCACCCTCTTTGTTGTGGGCAGCAGAGACAGTGAATTCCCCAGACAGCAGACCCCTGCCAGCGCACTTTCCAAAACCACATCGAAAGAGTTCAGTCCTGCCCCAAAATATTTATGGAATATTTTACTATGTTCAAAATATCGTTCTAGGGCTTCCCTGGTGGCGCAGTGGTTGAGAGTCCGCCTGCCGATGCAGGGGACACGGGTTCGTGCCCTGGTCCGGGAAGATCCCACATGCCACGGAGCAGCTAGGCCCGTGAGCCATGGCCGCTGAGCCTGCGCGTCCGGAGCCTGTGCTTCGCAACGGGAGAGGCCGCAACAGTGAGAGGCCTGCGTACCGCAAAAAACGACAACAACAACAACAAATTGTTCTAGACTCCGAGAGGGATGAGAGGTAGCCGGGGACTGAGGTGAACAAAACACTGCCAAATCCTACAGTAGAGTAGAAAGGACAGACAAAAATAGCTCATGAGGATTTTTGGCCAAATTCATTTCTTTAATAAATATTTATTGAGTACCTACTATGTATCAGGCGTTGTTCCAGGCACTGAGAGGACCCAGCAGCGGCAAGACATGCAAAAAAGTCCCTGCCCACGTGGATTTACAGTCTACCCGAATGGGGGAGGGGCAGGGCAGTAAGTTCATTACTAAAGAGCCTAAGAACTATGGAGAAAAACAAAGTGGGGCAGGTGGTGAGAGAGCCCCCTGGCTTAGAATTTTAAAAGGAAGTGAAGGCAGGGTAGTGTGGTGGAGACTGACAGATCTGATCTGGGACCTGGGCTTTGACGTCTACTAGCTGTGTGATCAACTGGTCTGAACCTTATTTCTCATCTGTAAAGTGGGGCTAGTCATAGACACTCCTAAAGGGATTAAGTGAGGAAAAATATATATAAAATACATACTTAATTAGGGGTCTGTGACTGTTAGTTGTTCTTAGTCTTGTGTGTGCTTATAATAGGGTGATGGGGAACTGAAGTAGTGGCTAATTACGTTTGGAAATAAAGGGATTATTATCCGTGTCACCTTTCCTTTCTTCTAGGAATCAGTTTGCTCGTACACAGGGAGAAGGCAGGAGTACGGGTGAACTCTGGAAGCTAGGATTCAGATTGGAGGGGATTTAGATACGGGTTTGGTATGTGGGATGTAGTTGGAAGTTGGACGATTGTCGGTATTTTGCATTCTCTTTTTAAATTGATTTTCCGCATGCTTTGTGTTCACCCCAATATTCCAATAACAAGCCTGGCAGGGAGGCCGGGGCTGCCCATTAGACAAATGGGAAAACAGACACAGGATGTGAGTGCCCGGCCAAGGTCACCTCCAGTCTCCAGAGGAGATCTCCTGCTGGCCTCGAGATGAGTCATCCTGGAGTGTTGCTCCGGGGTGAAATCACAAAGGAAGGAAGGCTTGGATTTATTGCAGGCAGTCCAGGAAGTTTCCTGTTCTTGAGAAATCTCAGAAACAGTAACCCTCCACCCGGGGGGCCTTATTCTTTGGAGGTCTGCCTCCTGCGTAGTCCCAAATCCCCAGAAGCTATGGGATCTGACTTGTGAGGGAGATGGTCTTAGAAGCCTTTGGCATAAACAGAGGAGAAAGAAAGGAGATGAAAAGAGGGAGAGGGTGCAGTGGTTGAGAGCTTGGGATCTGAGTTTGGTGGTTCTGCCACTTACCAGCTTGGGAAAGTCCTAGAACCTTCTTCAAGCTTCATTTCCTCATTTGTAAGATGGAATAGTAACGGTCCCTAACTCCCAGGTTGTTGGCAAAGTGACATGCAATGGTGAGTGCCAAGGGTTTAGCACAGCGCCCGGCAGGAGGATGCCCTTAGTAATGTGAGCTGTTATCACTGGAGAGGAAAATGGGGCCGCGCTGGGTAAAGGAGTGAGGGTGAGAGGGCCCCCAGGTTACTGCATCCCTCCTGATGCTGAGCCATTTGGATGAGGTCTTAATGAAGCTCTTTCCACCTGGGGCACTTAGCGTCAGTCACACAGTAGATGCGATCTTGGCCCTCAAGGAGTTTCAGCTGGGACCAGCAGAGCAGGAACAGACAAGCATCCCATGTCCTCTGGTCCTTGCTCACCCTCACTGGCATCGTGATTCAGAGGGCATGGCGGGCCTGCCTGGGAGGGTTTCCCCTCAGTTACCTCTCTCCCCCTCACCTTAACCTTTGCTTCTCCGCCTCAGACCTATTATTCGTCCTGTGTCTGTTGGCTCCATAGAATGAAAATAATGAGCCCGTCACCACTGATAACTGTCTACAAACGAATCAAGCCCCATCCCAGTCATCTGCCTCTGGGTGAATACCCTCTGTCTGCTGCAAACCGTCCTGCTGGAGCCTGGTTCCCAAACCCAGGCAGTGCGAACCCACCACCTTTCGAGGGTGGTGACACCCTACTGGGCAGCCTTGTGGTTTGCTGAGGGTGCCTAAGGGTTCTGCAACCAAGGTGGAAAGCTCTTAAGAGTTTTTTTTTTATGAATCTGCCCTTCATCCTCCAGCCTTACTTCCTCACCACTCCCTGTCCCCCTTAGATGTAGATTTCCTTAAGAAAGCTGATTCCAGCCCATTCCAGTTGAGCTGAAGTGTTGCATGGGCTTGGGGTGGGAAAGCTCCAGAGGCTCCAGGTTTTTCTGTCTTTCATAGAAATTGTCCCAAGAGCAGACCTCTTAGGAATAGTACCCCCTAGCGTGAGTGAGAAGGGCAGGGGTTTTGGTCAGAAGAATCTTATTTAATTGTACTAATCTAGTCCAAAAGAGTCTAGTCCTATTGATGTTTGTGTATTTTGTTAAGATATAGCAATCTTAAGTGGGAAAAAAACCCCCAAAACACCATGTGTCTTCTGCTCTGTAATGGACCCTGCCCTTTTGCCTGGCATCTGTTCTCATCTTTATCCTCCCACATATGCACATAATGTGAAGTCTCTCAGCAGGAGCCTGGATTGTGCTAAACCTTTTACGTACATTCCACCAAGTCTCGCAATAACTCTAGAAGGAAGGAATTATCATCCCTATTCCTTTGATGAAGGGACCGAGGCTCTGAGAGGTCATGTCGTCATGATTGGCAAAACTGGGATTCAAACCCACTTCTGATACCATCCAAAGCCTGCAGACTATGCGATAGGTATGATTTCTGTGACTGTGTTTTTCATTCAGCATTATAGTATAGACCTTTCCCCCGTGTGCCTCTATAGCCTTCCTAATTACTGTTTAAAATGGGAACGTAAGATTCCCTGAACCATCATTGTGTAACCATTTTCTCCTTTTGGGCGTTTGTGGGCAAGGTCATTGGCTAAGGGCTGCTGAGCAGTGGTGGCAGTAAAGGGACACAGCACGGGAAGGGGGAAAGTTTGGGCTGTTGGAAGCAGGAGCACACTGCCGCTGAGAGGAACACACGGAATGCACACCCCCTCGCTCATTTTTACATTAGGAACTTGAGTTGGCCACTCTGCACTACCTGGTCATTATTTCAGCCATGTGAATTGGTGTGGGGCTGGGTCATGATGGCAGCAGTTCTCAGCTCTAGTGAGGGAGGTGGGGAAGGACCCATCCTCTTGAGGTAGACAGGAGAGGAGTTTTTAAGCTCCATTTTACTGACAAGGAATCTGATCTCGGGGATGGCAGGCGACTTGCCAAAGCGTAGGTCTGAAGTGGCGAGCTGAAGAATAGAGCATTGGCGTTCGGACTCCTGGCGCCCTTCTCCTCCGTTGACCTAGCGTTTGTTTCTCCTCCTCTGGTCATCTCATCCAGACCTCTTTTCTTCCTGATACATGGGGATGTTTCCCAGGTAAACCTTAGATGTACAAATGCAGATTAGATACAGACCTTACATGGGAATTCCCTGGCGGTCCAGTGGTTAGGACTCCACACTCTCATGGCCAAGGGCCAGGGTTCAATCCCTGGCTGGGGAACTAAGATCCCACAAGCCACATGGCGTGGCCAAAAAAAAAAAAAAAAAAAAGATACAGATGTTACAGAAGGGCTAGCCCCACGTGGATAAGCTGTTTCTAAAGAAGGGCCCAGTGGTTAGCAGAGAAAATCAGAACTTGTTTCCTATAAACTTCCAGGTAGAGGCGGGTTTTTGTCTTGTTGGCCCAGGGTGGAGATGGTAGCTCAATTTCCTCCTTTAAATCTTTAAGATTTAAAGAAGCCTCTCAGCCTCTGCCTGGAGCAGTACTATAAACATCTTTTTCGAGTCCAAGCCGTGGTCACTGCACATTTTTCTTTCACAGGAGAAAGACTGGAGTCCTTTATAGGGGCTTTTGCAAACAGCATCAAGTTTATAGAATGACAAGCCAGATTTAAATGAAAAAAAAAATGTTGTTTATGTCAGCTCTGCAGCTTATCAATATAAAATGAAGATTAAGATTCATTTATATGAATAGACCATTTTGGGGAGGGGTGTTAAAAATTCATATGCCTTTGCTAATGGAACCATTTCCACATTCACAATGGGGAAAAAAAAACACAAAAAAACAAGGTTCATAAAAGCTTCCCTGGAACAACCAGAAAAAGGAGTGAGTTCCTGAAAATACAAATTGGTGGTATATCTTTGCATATTAGCAAAATTCTTTAACCTTTCAAATAGTGTATTGTGGACCTGGTATGCTGTTCCGTGAATTTAGCATCTTCTTTTAATTCAGACCTTCTCTAGACTGTGTTTCTCTGCGCTCACTCTGAACCAGCCTGTGCTAGCCCATTTCGTACTCACTGTGGCCTTGCATCCTTACAACTCACCTTTCAGACGGTCAGGGATCCTGTGTGCCTCGCTCCATGAGCACAGTTTAAGAATAGCTCCCTCTAGAGTTTTACGACCTGGGACCCTGGAGGTTTAGTTATGAGTGATGACCAAATTCTGAAAGGTTTCTAATGGGAAGTGAGTGGCAGAGCAAGATTTGAATCCAGGTCTGAATAGCCCATAACACATACTGTTTGGCACTTCCGAATTCTGCCTTGAAATGGGCAAGTCTGTGCTGAGCCTCTTCTTTGGAGTAAGACACCCTGTCAGGAAGGTACCTCAAAGGAAATGCCAAGGGGAGTTAGACTGTTCCCTCTCTTCAAGGTACCTTCAATCTAGCGTGTGTTGGAGGGTCATCCTTTATTGCAGAGAAACATTTATTACTTTGTAATCTTCGTTTTAGGGATAAGGAAACAGTGAATCAAAGAGGGCAAGTGACTTGCTCAAGGTCACATAGCTACGATGAGACGAGACTTTTATTAGGTAGGTGCCTGTTGCTGTAAAGTGCTCAGCGGTCCGAGATACTTACGTAGACCACCTCATTCCTAGGTGCAGGGCCCGTGAAGCCCTTACAGGTCACACGGAGGCCGAGGTGCCAAGTGCTTGAAGGGTCCATGCTCAGCGCTCCTGAATTGAGTGGAGAGTCTAAGACAGATTTATCCCCAAGGATGCCTCTAGGCTCCTGGGTCCATGTCTGTACGTGCAACAGAACTCAGGGCTCACCCACCTCTCTCTCCCTGTGGGGAAGTGTCCCTGCTTTGGCAGGCCGACTCAGGAGACCTCCCATCCCCAGAGCTTCCCCCAGAGCTTCCCTAGCAGGACAGAGGCCACTGAGGCCTGCTGAGCTGAGCTGTGCAGTGTAGAAATATTTGCTTTGGGCTGTACACGCTGAGGAAAACCTGCAGGGATGCCCTTTGCTGTCAGAGAGCTGTGAGCCCCGGGGCTTAGGTTTTCCAGGTCCCACCACCTAGGAGCTTCGAGAACTCTCGCAGCCCACCTGCTCCGCTCAGAAGTGGGCATCAGGATAACACGGACTCCCTTGCAGAGTTGGGTGGATAGGTGAGAAATGGCTGACTCTGTCGGACACAGGAGTTGATACTTCACTCATGTTTCTTTCCCTCCTCTTTCCTTCTTGCCTCCCTTCCCTCTTAATCTCTAGCTGGTTAATAAGCCCTGTAGGGCTTTCTTGCTGCCTTCACATCTGCAGTGACAGCACTTTCCTGTCCTATACTCTAGGCCCCCCAGAAGCTGTCCTGCTGTACCTGAAGCTTGTTGGAGCGGCACAGAAGAAGAATGAAAAAATGCTGGGGTCCCCACGTAACATACCAGGAGGGGGTCCAGTGAGTCCATATTTTAGAGGCACCCAGCCTGTGTGTTCATCCTAGCCTCTGCCACGTTGGCTGTGTGACCTGGGGTATGTTATTTAACCTCTCTGTGCCTCTGTTTCCAAATTTGCCAAATGGGAATGAGAACAGTACTTAGAGATGCAGGGAGTATTTAAATGCAATATTGCATTAGAGCCGCTGGCACAGGTGAGTGCTGGGAACTGTTATGTAAAACAGGCACCAAATCCAGTTGGAAGGGACTTTAGACAGCAGGACCTACCTCTCTATTTTAAAAAATTAATTTATGTATGTAATCAACAATAACAAGAGCTAACAGCAAAAGGTAACGTTTATTGAGCACTTACCACGGGCCAGGCACTGTGCCAAGTACTTCTCATTAACTTGTTAAAAAATGTGAAGGTATGGGGTTTCCCTAATGGCACAGTGGTTAAGAATCCACCTGCCAATGCAGGGGACACGGGTTCGATCCCTGGTCCGGGAAGATCCCACGTGCCATGAAGCAGCTAAGCCCGTGCGCCACAACTACTGAGCCTCTATGCTGCAATTACTGAAGCCCATGCGCCTAGAGCCCGTGCTCTGCCACAAGAGAAGCCACCGCAAGGAGAAGCCCGCGCACCGCAACGAAGAGTAGCCGCCTCCCGCTCGCTGCAACTAGAGAAAGCCCGCGCGCAGCAACGAAGACCCAACGCAGCCAAAAAAAAAAAAGTGAAGGTACAAGTGAGGTGTGTCTCCTTCCCACCCCCAGTTGCCCTCCACAGAGGCAGTCACTCTTACCAATACTCTGTGTGTCTTTACTGATGTCCTCTGTGGACGTACAAAGATTTAAATCTCTTTTTACCCCTTCAACTTTAAATAGAGGAAACTTGGGCTCAGGGAGGAAACACAGCAATTTGTCGTAATAGTTCCTATTCTGTGTAGGGCCGCTGCTCCCTGTGCTGTGTGATTTTGAATCCTTCCTTCAACCCTGCAAAAAAAGCTGTATTGTGTAGAATAAATGCTCCAAGCCTTAGTTTACCTCAGTGCATTGATCGAGGATTAAATTAGATAATCTGTGTAGAGGGATTTATCAGCATCGGAACTGCTCAGGAGATGGTGGCTGCAGGGGAGGATCAAGATTTTATAGGGGCTCGAAGCTTGTACAATTTGAGAGCTGTCTTTAAGAGAAATAATACAAAATTATGAATCCAACATTAAGAATATTTATTTAGAGTGAGAAAAGAGCTCCAACAGTTTACATATTTTAAAAGCCATCAAGGGCTTCCCTGGTGGTGCAGTGGTTGAGAGTCGGCCTGCCGATGCAGGGGACTCGGGTTCGTGCCCTGGTCCGGGAAGATCCCACCTGCCACGGAGCGGCTGGGCCCGTGAGCCATGGCCGTTGAGCCTGCGCGTCCGGAGCCTGTGCTCTGCAATGGGAGAGGCCACAACAGTGAGAGGCCCACGTACCGCAAAAAAAAAAAAAAAAAAAAAAGCCATCAAATAACCTCCAGCACTATAAAATCCATAAGAATAAATAACAGAACATTTTTGTTAATTAACTGCCTGACACGCCTCTATTATACTTTTCATTCCTACATTTTCTGGCCTCATAGTCATTGTGATCACTTCTTCGTTTGATAACAATTTTCTAAAATAATTTTCTGAAGAGAGAATAAAAGATAATTCAGCCTTTTCTCTGGCCTGGTTGATCAAACTTCGCTTTTTATTATTGACAATTTATTTTATTTTTAAAATTTTTATGGAAGTGTAGCTGACTTACAATGTTGTATTAGTTTCAGGTGAACAACAAAGAAATTCAGTTATATCTATATATATCTATTCTCTTTTAGATTCTTTTCCATTATTGGTTATTATAAGATAGTGAGTATAGTTCCCTGTGCTATACAGCAGGTCCTTGTTTATCTGTTTCATATATAGTAGAGTGTATGTGTTAATCCCAAACTCCTAATTTATTCCTCCCTCCCCGCCTTCCCACTTTGGTAACCATAAGTTTATTTGCTTTCTAAATAAGTTCATTTGTATAATTTTTTTTAGATTCCACATATAATTGATATCATATGATATTTGTCTTTCTCTGCCTGACTTACTTCACTTATTATGGTAATCTCAAAGGTCCATCCCTGTTGCTGTGAATGGCAATATTTCATTCTTTTTTTGTGGCTGAGTAGTATTCCATTGTATATATGTATCACATCTTCTTTAGCCATTCCTCTGTTGATGGACACTTAGGTTGCTTCCATGTCTTAGCTATCGTGAATAGTGCTGCTGTGAACATAGGTGGTGTTGTTGACAGTTTAGATGTGGAAAATGAGTAAATCCATACAGATACACTCACTGTTTGTAGTACTACTACCTGTTTGTGTCTCATAAACAGAGGAATTTTGGTAAATTCTATTTTGTACAGTTCTCATCAAAAATGAAAAAGAAGCTCTGGTATGTTATAACTGACTGCATGGAGGATGTTTCTGACAGAAGAGAACTTCCCTCAACTGGGGGAACCGAATCCTCTCCTTAGGATTTTACAGGTCTATGAGTTGTTAGCATTTCTCATAGGCTGGCGTCTGATGCTATACACTTTAAACTTTCCTCCTTCTTCCCTACCACACACGTCCATGTTGGGCTCTGTTGAACACGTTCATGTGGTGATTCCACCACTGATGTGGCGTCAGGAAGTGGCTGGTAGGCCCTGGGTGCAGGCGGACTCCTGGGAGCTGGGCCTCCACTGGACGTTAGCAGTAATTCAGCACATGTGGAGGTGTTGGCGCACCACATAAACATAGCCCACTAAACTCAAACTCAGTGTCCGCCTCCCGGCTTTGACTCCTGCGTTGGGAGTCCCTGAATGCCCAAAGCCGCTGGAACATTACCCAGCATGAGGGCAGGAGTGACAGAGGGAAACTGGAGTGAGGAGAGACAGCGCTTTTTCCCATCATGGTTAAGACTTGACTTTGGCAAAGCTTAGAGAAACCCAAGATCATGTGAACACGTTTCTTTCCAGGCCCCCTCCCAGGACCTTGGAAGGGGCTGTTATAAGCAAGGGCTCTGAAGCTTCAGGTCTTTGAGCTCTGCCGAGCACCTGGTTAGTTGTTACCGTGTTCTGGTTAAGAGCAGTGTCGTCTGAGAGAGAGCCGTGCAGCCCGCTTGGGAGCTGTGTGATCCCGGCTTACTGATTCCCTCCAGGAACCTGCTTCCTCAGGAGTAAGCATGACACTCTTCCTAGTATTTAGCTCTCTGGGAACGTGAACTCTATGAGGGCAGGCACCGGTCTGTTTGTTGCCGTGTCCACAGTGTCCAGGACACATGTCCACACCCAAACATCTGTTTTGTGGATTTAATGAAATGCAGGATGTTTGCATGTTGAGCCCTAGGCTCTCAGAGAAAAGGAATCCAAGGCACAGTGAGCTTAATTCCCTTTCCTGTACTATACGTTGCCTCTAGTCAGACCTAAGGCAGACCCTGGGTCTCTGGGCCTCCTTTCCTTCCCGCTGACCCTCCCACGTGAGCTGAATAGGAAGGGGAAGCTTAACTCACTTCCGAGAGCCTGAGATAATCATCTGAGTTATTCCCTCTGTTATGGACATGAGCCAGGGTCCCTGGGTCACATCCCTGGAATTTGCTCTGATCCATGGAATCCACTGTTCCAGAGACTCGCCTGCCTTCTCCCCTTCCCTGACCTGACCTGCCCTGAGTCCTGGGGGATGGTGGGAAGCAAGGGAGAGTTGGGAGAACCAAGGTGAATGGTTTTGAGCCATGAAATAGCCTGAGAATCAAGTCTGGAAGATGAATGGCTCTGGGGTTTGCAGGGCTTAGCAGGGGCAACACTGGTAATTATTGACATTCCTACCTGTGGACTCCGGGAGGCCCCTACTTCACAGCTCCCCTGGATTCTGAGAGGTCCTTGAGCACAGCTGGAAGTCATTCTGTGTGGCAGAACCTTGGAGATGAGGCCGGAAGGGCCACCTCAGTGAGTAGTCACCTTGTCACTGACAGGAGCTATGATCTAAAGAGCCAGGTGGCTGCAGGTGGGCACTCGGCCAGCCGTGCAGAGCAGGCAACAAAACTCCAGCCTGGGCCCTGCAGGTGGAGCCCACCTGTTTGCCCTACTTCCCCTCTGCCTGGCATAGATTTCCAGCCAAGCCCTGCACCAGCTTCCACCTCTGTTTTATGATAAGCTGTTCTGATGGGGAGGGCCTGTGCTAGGATGCTTCCCTTTTATCGTGGAGCTCAGGGCAAGGATGGGGGTACACACCGCCCACCCCTGCCCAAACCCTGCCCCATGAATAAGACAACTGGGATGTTGCAGCCTCTGCTTCCAGCCTGATTTGATTCTCTCTCCAGCCCTTGGATAATATTTATATACAAATGCTGGCTCTGATCTCCACCCAGGAAAACACCAGCTGCTATGGAACTCTTGTTACACATTATAGAGAGCAGAGCCTCACGTGGGCCCCCGTGAGCTTCTCTGGAGGATGTCGGGGAATGTTCTGTTTGTGTTTTACCAACTTATCCCAGGGCTGTGTCCAGGCAACTGAAGTTCTGTCAGAGCCGAGAAAACATCTGATTCCTTTTAGAAAAGACAAAAGGATTAGGTGTCCCTGGGACTTTGACAAATGCATTGCTAGTGGTTTTGATTGAGCTTTCGTTTAGGGAAGGTTGAGTGCAGAAGTGAGAATGCCAAAGACCCAGGCTGTCAGTGCTGGAGATGGGCACAGATACACCATTCGTTGGTAGGGATGTAAAGTAATGCAACCTTTTGGAGGGAAATTTGGCACCATCTTTCAAATAAAATGAGAATGACCTTTGATGCAGTCATTCCATGCCTTGGAACCTACCCTACAGTGTGCCTGCCCATGTACACAAAGACCTATGTTCACAAATGCTCACTGCAGCAAAAGTAGGAAATCACCTGTGTTTCTCAGCGGGGAGCTGGCTCAATGAATTGCGGTTCATCCTAATAATGGAATACAGTTGTCCATTAAAGAAGAACAGGGTAAATCACAACAATGGCCAACGCATAGAGGACTTACTCTATCCACTATTCTAAGTGCTTTATGTATTTTACAATATTTACAATGTTAACTCATTTAATCTTCACAGCAATCCTTTGATTACTATTGTTAGAATATTTTTATAGATGAGCATAGAGCTGTTAATTAACTTGTCCAGGGTCACACAGCTAGTAAGTTGGGGAGCTGGGCTTCAAGCCTGCTGGCCCCAGGGTCTATAACTACCTCACAAACCCCTGCATGTTCAAAAATGGAAAGATGCCTCTGACTTATTAGTAAGTGAAAAATTCAAGTAGCAGAGATACAGAGTGTGGTTTTATTTATGTAAAAAAATTTGTGTATGCGCACATGTGAACACATCACATATATTTGTAAAGGTAAAGTAAAAGTTCTGGAAGAATACATATCCAATCGTTGGTTCCCTTCAGGGAGGGATATAATAAGTAAAAAGGATTTTTTTTTTTAACTTTTAACTGAATATAGTTTTAAAAAGTTTTTTTAAATTGAGGTATAGTTGATGTACAATATTATATTAGTTTCAGGTGTACTGCATAGTGATTCACAATTTTTAAAGGTTATACTCCATTTATAGTTATTATAAAATATTGACTATATTCCCTGTGCTGTACAATATGTCCTTGTAGCTTATTTATTTTATACATAGTTAACTAGATACAGTTTTATATTTTCTTGAACAAGTGCCTTTGGAATTTTAGAAAAAGTTAGCTTGAGCCCACCGTCAAGGTAATCATAATAAAATAATCTTTGGTTTCTACTTCTCAATAGCCCCTTAGAAAGGAGAGGCTTCCTATAAACATGGACTCAGAGTAACCCTTAATGATTAACTCCAAAGTATAAGACGTAGAAGGAAGCCTAATAGACCTTGCCATAAATTAGATGAAGGTAGTCCAAGGAATTGTTCTTCTGATTGGCTGAAAGGCATTTGAGATAAATACTCTTTTTTTCATACCCTCAGAAATCTCACCTCCTCCTGGAAGCCTTGGGCCAGACAGTGGAAGAATAATGGTGATTTTCTTGGCATACAACCCCTCCCCACTCCATCTTCACTCCCCCGCCCCCTGCATTTAATGAGTTCACTTAGTGCATTATTGCATCTCAGGTAAACACTCCAAGTACTTGGGCTTTGTTTAATCACTGTCCCTTCAGGGTCATCCTGTAAAAATGGACTCATGTGCATTACATTTTTAGGTGCTTTACAGTTTGTAAATCTTGTCTTCATTCATGATGTCAGTGAACTGGGGCTGGTGCCTTGTCACTGTAAAGCCCTATGTACAATATCTCTTTCAGAGTTAAACCAAGCAGGGGCCTGGGAGAGGGGCTGATGAGGAAAATGCGGGCTATCAAAAATTTAATCCCCATTTTACACCAAGGGGGAAAGGGGTGGGGTGGGAGGAATTGGGAGACTGGGATTGACACATATACACTATTGATACTACGTATAAAATAGACAACTGGTGGGAACATACTGTATAGCACAGGGAACTCTACCTAATGCACTGTGGTAACCTAAATGGGAGGGAAGTCCAAAAGGGAGGGGATATCTGTATGTGTAAGGCTGATTCATTTTGTCGTGCAGTGGCGGCTAATACAACATTGTAAAGCAACCATACTCAAATAAAAATTAATTTAAAAAAATTTAATCCCCATTTTAAAGTCCCCCGTATTTAAATATTGATTTGTGAAATGTGACCCAACAGAAAGAATATAGAAAAATAGCTCTACTTACTGTGTCAGGTCATAAAGTACCCCATGTTTCCATGTGCTTTCTTATTTTAATTCTCAAAGCAAGTTTAGGGGATAATTATTTCCATAAGGAAGCTGAGGCCCAGGGAGTTTACATAAAGTCCTCAGTTATACATGTGGACAGTGAGAGATGGATTTCTCACCCAGGCCTGTCTGTCTGCAAAATCCGAGTTGCTGATCCTCTCAACAGAGGAAATAATAGAGAAAAAAGTATCACTCAAATACCACCTCCCTAACATACTGTTAGCAATTTAGGTTTATTTCCTTTGTTTATCTATCTAAACAAAACTAAATTTAAAAAACACCACCTTGGTAATCAGAAGTAGTCATATCAACTGTTGATATCCTGTTTTCTTTTTTTCGCTATCTTATTGCTTCGTGACGTCATTTTAAAATGATTGCATACTACTTCCAACTCAATAGTTAAAAAAGCTAATAACCTGGGACTTCCCTGGCGGTCCAGTGGTTAAGACTCTGTACTTGCACTGCAGGCGGCACAGGTTCCATCACTGGTCAGGGAACTAAGATCCCACATGCTGCAGGGAGAAGCCAAAAAAAACCCCCCAAAACAAAAACTAATAACCTGATTAAGAGATGGTTTAAGAACTTGAACAGACATTTCTCCAAAGAGGGCTAGAAATGGCCAACTGGTATGTGACAAAAAGGATCAACATTACCAATCATCAGGGAAATGCACATCAAACCACAATGAGATATAACCTTACATCTGTCAGGATGTCTGTTGTCAAAAAACGAAACACCACTGAGCACCTCAAAAAGTTGGGTGAAAATTTTATTGGAAAACATTAAAGCCCTGTTTTGTGAGTGCTATGAGTCTGAGCTACTCCAGTCGTTGACACCTGAGTCCTACGGACAGTTGAAGTGAATCTTCTTTCCTCGCGGCCAATTTCTTCCGTCAACTCTGGAGCATTTATTCTACTCGATAGAGGAAAGCCATGTACCAATTTGTGCTGTTTGTCAATCGCTTGCTTTTTCGTAAATGTAATTGCTACTCTGATGAAATGTTCAGATTTCCTTGGAAAAGAATAAATAGCTATAAACACTTTAAAACAAAACGAACAAAAGCAAAGCATTGGCAAGGATGTGGAGAAATTGGAACCCTTGGACACTGTTGGTGGGAACGCAAAATGGTGGAGCTGCTATGGAAAACAGTATGGACGTTCCTCAAAAAATTCAAAATAGAATTACCATATGATCCAGCAATCTCACTTGTGGGAATTACCCCAAAGAATTGAAATCAGAGTCTTGGAGCCATATTAGTACTCCTATGTTCATAGCAGCATTATTCACAATAGCCAAGATGTGCAACCAACCTAAATATACATCGACAGATGACTTGATAAGGAAAGTGTGGTGTATGCACAAAATGGAATACTATTTTGCCCTTAAAAGGAATGAAATTCTGCAATATGTGACAACATGGATGAACCTTGAGGAGATAATACTAAATGAAATAAGCCAACCACAGAAAGACAGATACTACATGATTCCGCTTGACATGAGGTTTCTAAAGTAGTCAAATTCATAGAATCAAAGAGTGGGACAGTGGTTGACAGGGGCTGGGGGCAGGAGGAAGAGGGGAGTTACTGATCAGTGGGCATAAAATTTCAGTCAAACATGATGAACAAGCTCTAGAGATCTTCTGTACAACACTGTCTAGCGTTAGCTATGAAGTACTATATGCTTAAAAATTTGTTAACAGGGCTTCCCTGGTGGCGCAGTGGTTGAGAGTCCACCTGCTGATGCAGGGGACGTGGGTTCGTGCCCCGGTCCGGGAGGATCCCACGTGCCGCGGAGCGGCTGGGCCCGTGAGCCGTGGCCGCTGAGCTTGCGCGTCCGGAGCCTGTGCTCCGCAACGGGAGAGGCCACAGCAGTGAGAGGCCCGCGTGCCGCAAAAAAAAAAAAAAAAATTTGTTAACAGGGTAGATCTCATTTTGTGTTCTTACCACAATTAAAATTTAAAAAAAAAAAGAAAACATACTATTCCAGGAGAGTGATGTTCTTTGGAGAGATTCCTAGACATGGAATTGGTAGGTCCAAGAGTATGAATGTTTTTATGGGTTTTTTAAAAAGTTTTAATGAAAAAAATTGAGATATAATTGACATATAACATTGTATAAGTTTAAGGTACACAAAATATTTTTATATTTTTGGATACACGTTGCTAAATTGCTTTTCAAGAGGGCTGTATTAATTTGCACTTCAACTAGCAACTTTGTGTCATTTTCATCACATTCTTGTAGGCATTAGTTATAGTTAAAAAATGAAAACACACAAACAAAAGTCTGACGTGTTTGCTTAATATATACCAAACTGTTTGCAGTGGCTAGTTTGGAGAGTGGGTTGGGGCTGGTCGTGGTGGTGAGAGCGGTGAAGGGGGTGTCCCTTTTCCACCTTATGTCATGTGGCGCTATTACAGATATTTTACTATAGGCATATATTGTGTAATAAGTATATTTTAAACTTTTGAAATAATTTGTCTTACAGACAAGTTGCAAAAAGAATACAAAGAATTCCCTGTATTCCCTATGTAATATGTTTTTAAAAGATGAAATAATTAAGAAATGTGCCCCGAATATCAGATGTCAGACCTTCTACCACCAAGACTCTGTAAGTCAGTTTCTTTTATTTATTCATTTATTTATTTATGGTTGTGTTGGGTCTTGGTTGCTGCATGCAGGCTTTCTCTAGTTGTGGTGAGCGGGGGCTACTCTTGGTTGCAGTGCGCGGGCTTCTCACTGCGGTGGCTTCTCGTGGCGGAGCACGGGCTCTAGGCGTGCGGGCTTCAGTAGTTGTGGCTCGTGGGCTCAGTAGTTGTGACTCACGGGCTTAGTTGCTCTGTGGCATGTGGGATCTTCCCAGACCAGGGCTCGAACCCGTGTCTCCTGCATTGGCAGGCGGATTCTCAACCACTGTGCCATCAGGGAAGTCCCCAGAGTTTCTTATCAGGTAGAGTAGAGCCTAACAGCAACTTGGGGAAATGCTCATTAAAATGCAGACTCCTAGGCTTTAGCAGGATCTATGAAATCAGAATGTTTGGGGGCGGGCCTGAAAATCTGCATTTTAAACAGGCCCCCCCTCATCCACACTCCTCTGTGCTTCTGAGGTCCCTCAAGGGCTGAGAACTACCGTTAAAAAGGTTCCTCCTTTTGATTTTATTTCCTCTAGTAATATTGTGGCTTCCTTACTTGGAAAGCCCTCCAACTTGCAGGGCTGAAGAGAAAAGTGAGTGAAATCTGAGCATCTTTTTTGCAACTTTTCACACTTTGTGCTGCTACTGCTTAGCTGCAGCCAAACTGTCTGTAATTTGTTTCCTCAAAAGCGTGCTGTCTCCCTCAAACTAGAAAAGACCGTTCCAGGGGAGGCCCGGTCCAAAAAGCCATGTGTTGTGGATGGTGTTGACCCTTCTCCCCATCGGCCCTCTCATCCTGGATGTTCCAGGGAGTGGCGGCCGGAGGCTTCTGGTCTCCTGCCTTGCAAGTGCAGCCAGGAGGCCCTGAAATGGGGAGGGAGCCCAAATTACAGCCCCAGGTCATTATTCTGTTGTTTCGTTTGCTTTTCCGTGCACAGTTTGTTTCCCTTGGCCACCCTGCGCATGGCCTTGCCCCATGTGTGTTACCTGTATGTTACATGTGTGTTACATTACCAGGTCAGCTTCACTGGGGGCCACCCCGCTCAGTTCCTCACCTGCCCCCACCTTCTGCACCCCCTGCCTCTACCATCCCACCTTCGTCTCCACCCCCAGAGCTGTTCTTTCCAGCTCATGGATCTGACCATGTCACCTAATAACTTATCTTGGGGACTGAACGACTAGTGACCAGAAGGATAGCAGAAAGCCAAACCGTGGAGAACTGAATTCGAGATGAAAGAGAATTTTTGTCGTTCTAAACGTTGTTTGGTCATAAGTTTATTGTTTTCTACATTAAAAATGTAATACGACCCACCAGGTGTTACATGCCTGTATGACCTTCGAAGAGGAAGGAAAAGTTAAGGAAAAAAATGTACTAATGGTTAATATAGACAATTTGGAAAATAAAAAAGTAGAAAGTAGAGGGGCAACAAGTTGCCAGCCGTTCCACTAGCCAAATTAAGCTACTCTCTGCTTTTGGGTGTGGTATAGCTTGGAGGATAAGGGCACAGGCTCTGAATCGGGCAAATCTTGAGTTCAGATCCCTTCTCTCCCTCGTCAGCTGTGGGCAACCATTGGGCAGCTTCATTATCCTCTCGTAGCTTCCGTTTTCTCCTTGGTTAAGTGAGGAGAAAAATAGTTCCTATCTTGCCGTGAAGATTAAATGAGATAAGAAGGTAAAGCAGTTAGCAGGATGCTTGGTGTTAGTTCCTCTTCATCTTGTTCACTTCCTTTCAGTCCTTTCACTGTAAGTAGTGTTTTTGTTTTCACATAGTTGTGATCACACTGTCTTTATAATTTTATTTCCTGCAGGTATTTCTTAACATGACAGCCCAAGCATTTTCCATGCTGTTTTCAACTCCTCATAAACATACATTTTAGTGGTTGTGTAATATCCAATTGAACAGATATATCAGATGCATCATAGTTTCGTTAGCCATTTCTTTATTGTTAGTCATGGGCGTTATTCCAGGTTCGTTGTTCGACACAACCTTATGTATGAACACCTTTACGTGTAAAATGTCACCCTCCTCCCGATCACTACCAGTTACAGCCATTTCCTTGAGCAAAATTCTTAGAAGGGAGATTATAAGGTCAAGCGGCATGAACACTTAAGTTTTCTGACCTATCCTGCCAAATTGGTTCCTGTAAAGTTGGCCTCCACTTATATTTTCAAGGCAATGGATGAGACTCAGGCTGAGGGACCTAGATTTTGTTATGCAGGGCAGCTCTTGGGGGTGTCAGGGTTGGACACAATCAGTTGGAGTTTTAATGGATGCATCTAGCAGCCACTGGGAGGGTGGATGGGGGTAGGGCCAACATTAGGGGTTACCCGGTGAGACTCTGCACCAGGGCAGAGTCTGTCTGTGAACCTGGCCCTCTTCTCATGGCAGCTATGGGTCCCATCTACATGAGAACCTGTGGTCACAGTCTCACAATCCCGCTTTCTTTCTTTTTTTGTAGGTTCCATACAATTTATTTATTTTTTTCTCTTAAAAAAAACTGAAGTATAGTTGATGTACAATATTATATAAGTTACAGGTGTACAATAAAGTGATTCACAATTTTTAAAGGTTGTAATCCATTTATAGTTATTATAAAATATTGGCTATATTTCCCATGTTGTACAATATATCCTTATAGCTTATTTTATACATAATAGTTTGTATCTCTTAGTCCCCTACCCCTATATTGTCCCTCCCCCTCCCCTCTCCCCACTGGCAACCACTAGTTTATTCTCTATATCTATGAGTCTGCTTCTTTTCTATTATATTCACTAGTTTGTTGTATATTTTAGATTCCACGTATAAGTGATAGCATATAATTTTTGTCTTTCTCTGTCTGACTTATTTTACTTAGGGTAATACCCTCCAAGTCCAACCATGTTGCCGCAAATGGCAAAATTTAATTCCTTTTTATGGCTGAGTAATATTCCATTGTGGGTAATATATATATATATATGTGTGTGTGTATATATATATATACACACATACACTATGTACATATAGTGTGTGATATATATACATATATATATATGTATATATATCACATCTTTTTTATCCATTCATCTGTTGATGAACACAGGTTGTCTCCATATCTTGGCAATTGTAAATAATGCTGCTATGAACATTGGGGTGCATGTATCTTTTCTAATTTGTGTTTTTGTTTTTTTCAGATACATATCCAGGAATGGAATTGCTGGGTCATATGGTAGTTCTATGTTTAGTTTTTTGAGAAATCTCCATACTGTTTTCCACAGTGGCTGCACCAGTTTACATTCCCACCAACAGTGTTTAAAGGTTCCCTTTTCTCTCACGATCCTGTTTTTTTCGAGTGTTGCTCCACATATGTGAATTTATGCCCTTTCAGTCTTGCATAAGTAGCTTTACATTGTTTTCATCCTCTGTGATCAAAATGACAAGGATTCTTCATCTTTAGGGATCACAGATTAATATAGTGAATTAGTCTGTGAGCCCTGGTGTCACTGCCTGCATTGGAATGTCAGTCCTACCACTTATTATCTGTGATCCTGAGCCTCAGTTTCCCAGTCTGGGAAATGGTACCAACCTCATAGGATTAATTGAACAAGGTATTGTATGTTCAGTAAAGTGCTGCGTGTCTGGTATTATTCTTATCTATTTTCCTTTTTCTAAGTTAAAAGACTCTGGTAGAAGGAAACTAATTCAACCTCTAGATTTACCACTTTCCTTTCCTCTAAACCCAGCAAGGGCATCAGGATTAGGGAGCAATACCAGGAAGCCCACCTTGCCAAAATATGTGCCCTTGTGAAACTGTGGGGATGGGAGGAGAAGGCTGGGGAGGCCACAGTGATAGGTTACCAACCATCCTGGGATGCAGTACTTTCAGTGCTAAAACCCGGACAGTCCTTGGCAACCTGGGTGGTTGGTCACCCTAGCATGATGGTAGTAGGTGACAGCATCTGGTAAAGTTGTCCAAGGGAGAGAGAACCAGATTCTGGAGTATTTGAGAAGGGTTTGCTATTCCTTTAATTGCCGTTGGGCAAACCCATTTGGAAACTCATTTCACCTGGGAGGGAACTGGCTGCCAGAAATGAGGCCCACCTGGGGTGCGGGGTGGGGGAGGGGAGATAATTGCCCTGCCCCCAGGAAGCCGGGCCAGGGTAATTCAATATCTTCTAGATTTGAAGGGTGTGCGTGGAGTGAGCGTGCCTTGGCGTGAAGGCTGCGTGCAGTCCTTGGTTTCCAATCCCGGCCGGTTTTCTGCTCTCATGAAGCCGCCTTTCTTGGCAGAAAGAGGGGTCAGTAGCCCTTAGTGGACGACTGAGTGGATGAGGGTTGGCTCCCGCTTCTGCCCAGGTACCTTCCGATTCTCTGGGTCTCTGTACGAACAGTACCCCCAAGACAGAGGCCGAGGGAGGGGAAAGTGGCCACGCTTAGGCTGCAGGCCAGTGCAGGGGGTGGTCAGTAGTTGGTATTTCCTCTTCCAGCCGTTTCAAAGCATTTTAAAATCGGATTAGCTTTTTGACAAACACTTGAAGGTTTGCTCTCCTCTGAGAGGCTCAAAGGGCTGAGGAAGAGCCTTCATCTGTTTACTTTTCCTTTATGTGGAAACTTACTTGGGCTGTTTCTATAACCAGCTTCCCCTCCCCCAGACTCCCTCCCCGAAGCTTTGGAGCTGGTGGGAACTCACCAGCCACTAGGGCCGTGGCCCTCCCTCCGTGGTTTTCGGGCCTAATGAACTCTCATGCCTTCCAGGATTGCAGCTTTGAGCAGTAGGACTCGGGCAGCTTAGTCTGCCTGGCATTGGCCTTGTAAGTTTGCTGGGAGTGGAGAAGTGAGCTGAGAAGGGCTGGCCTGTGGACTCCATTGCCCTCTTGCAGGGCAGCCAACAGAAGTGGCATCTTTCCTCCCCGGGGGTGGAGGAAGCCAGGAAGACGGGGGTGATGGCAGGGGGGCAAAGCTGGGCCTGGTTTTAGAGAGCAGACCCCATCAGGGCTCCTGTTCCTCTCCCTTTTTAATTAGCTCCCTGCTAGGGGGTCAGGCAATGTGTGTGTTGGGAAGAGCAGGGAGAGAAGACAGGTGATCAGGTGTGTGCATGGATGTACGTAACAGAGAATTCAGGCTGGAGGTGGGTGCTGGAGCTGTGGAAGGGAAGGAGGGCAGGTGGTCAAGATAGACTTCTGTGTTTCATTTTGTTAGTATGTTATATAACAAGTTAAAAGTGCGTATTAAGCCAGAGAAGTATCCCCTGTGATCAGTCTGACCACGGCTAGACGAAATATAGGGTAAGGAAGATTCAGGAATGGCTTCCCAGAGGAGGTGGCAGGTAAACTGAGACCAAGAGACAAGTGGGGGTCGCTAGATTTGTACATTCAACGAAGATTTGGGGAGTGTCTGCTGCGTGTCAGATACTGCTCTAGAAGCTAGAGAGCTGGAGGAGAGCAAAACTCATAGAGACCCTGCCCTCATGGAGCTTATAGTTTATAGCCCGGTGGAGGGAGACAGATGAACAGAAAGACCCTATGATGTCGAGTGGTGTTAAAGAAACAGTCCTCTGACACCTGTTGAAGTGGTAGGGATGCCTTGATTGAAGGCAAGTACAATAGGGAAAAGAGATTGGGTTCAACTCTGAGCATGGCAAAGACAGCTGGGGTTTAGAACCAATCAACAGACTGAGGGGGTCAGTGGATGAGGTAGACATCAAGGGGAGGCGATTCTCGCTAAACCAACTTAACAAGATTCTTGCAGACGGCAGGCCAAGGACTTAGACATCAAAGATGGGTAATGAGGAACTTGATCGGATCTCAAGGGTAGGGGAAGACTTAGCAGGATTCTTTGCTGAAGGCAGGCCAAGGGCAGGACCTCATTGAGAAGAGGGCTCAGAGGAGCCTGATTAAAGTTTGGTCAAGGAGAGAGCCTTTGTGGGGAAAGGAGCTGTGAATGAAAATAAAGCAGGTGTGGGGTAGAGTGAGGAGAGAGTGATGGGGGTGCTTTTTAGGAGCAAGGCCCCTCTAGGGAGGTAATTTTCAGGCAGAAATTTATATCTCGTGAGGCAGCCAGAATTTCAAACACCCCAGAAGAAGGTCCTCTGGGTAGAAGAAACAGCAAGTGCAAAGGCCCTGAGGTATGTTTGAGGAATAGCAAGGAGGAGGTAGTTTGTAAGGTCGGAGGAGGGGGTGGGTGAGGGTAGAGCACAAGGGCCTTGGAGGCTGTGATGAGAAGGGGTGAGAGGGCAGGAAGGAAGGAGAATTTGGAGCCATGGTAAGAGGAAGCCTGCAAGGGGCTCTGGGTTGCACCAGCATAAAAAAGGAGTATGTGCCAAGGAGCACGCTTGGGGGTGGGGGAGGGAAGGCAGCAAGGAGTGTTTCTGAAATCCTAGGTGTACAATGTGGGAAAAACAAAGGAGGTGGTGGGGTGTGGGGTCGGGGCGGGCCTGGTGCAGAGGAGAGGAAGGTGAGGCGCCAAACGGGGAGCGGCAGATCAGGGGGGTCATTTGCCATCTTCTCAGTCAGGGTTTCTCAATCATTTAAATGAGAGCCTCTGTCCTTGCGTAAAAATCGGGCAATTCAGGGAGGAAGGCCTCTTTAATTTCAAGGAGAACTATAGAAGCCGGAAAGAAGGGTCGGTTGAAATAAAGTTGGAACTCGTCTAGTCCCTCCGGCTGCGCTTCTTGTAAATAGCGCCCTCCCAGTGTTGGAAAGGCATCAGTAGGGACGTTGCAGCTGCTGGGTAACGTCCTTCCTGTTGAGATGCGCAGGACTTGGCTGCGCGTGTGCATCTGTGTGCCGAGTGCCTGGAAGCAGGGCGTGAGAGCGCAGGTCAAGAAGTTCAGGCCCCCGAGCCCACTCATTTTACCCTCAGGGGCGGCCCCACTTCCTCTGGGGGCCCTGGCTTCCCTCTGGCAGGTCTTCAGCTAAGAAGTCTGCAGAAGTCATTGGCCAGGCTTAGAACAGATCCTTTGTGCCAAAGGGGTTGGTGGTGTGGTGTGGAGGGGTGGGAGCTCCTTGGCTGAACCAGGATGCCCTTCACGAGCGGTGAGCCCTGCTGAGCACCGGGATTTTGGGGGGAGAGGGAGAAATGGGATTGGGCGGCCAGGGTAGTTTGGCCACATGTGAGTTAAAAAGCAGATGAAAACCCACAGAGTAACCAGACATTCTTCTCTTTGCATGCAAGATCCTGCCCAATGCTGGAAGAGGAAGGAGTATTTTTCTTGCTTTTTAGACATTACATCCTGTGAGGGGAAGATTTGGAACAGATGGGGGCCAGGGGGCCCCATTGTATTTGCTTATTTCCCCCTCCCCTCCTTCCACAACCAGAAGTGTGTTGTTTTCTTTTTCTTTCTTTTTTTTTTTTAAACCTAGAGAAGTTAACTCAGGGAAAAAAAAAAGTCCTGTATAGTGGGAAAGTAAGATTATCAGGGGTCAGGGAGAAAAATCCACAAGGTTCCAGAAAGAATTCACTTTACCTTGCAAAGCCGCCTTCTAAGTCCAAAGACAGATAATTAACTCAAAATTTCGTTTTAGGTTTAATGGCTCTTCCAGTGACATCTGCATTTATGAGGGGGGAAAGAAAAAGGATCCCTAACAGATGGAGAAAGAGGCCCTCTGGGTGGAGAAAGGTAAGGAGTGTTTCTGAAATCTTAGGCGCACAATGTGGGAAAAACAAAGTGGGTAGTGTCTTGTGAGAGCTGCTCAAGTGTTGGCATGAGTTCCACCCCCACCTGTGTTCTGCTGGATGGCTGCCTTAGAGAAGACCGTAGGAGAGGTGATGTAAAGTGGTCTGTGATGTATTTGATTGGCTGCGTGGGGTCCCTGGTAGAGTGATGTCCCTGGCATGGCTGTGGGCAGCTGGACGGCTGGTAGGATGTTTGCCCCCAAACCACAGCTGGTCTTTTATGCTGATGAATGTCCAGAGCAGGATTCTCCTTCTTGGGAACCTGGAAGGGGGCTCTGCCCATGGGGTCGGATGGCAGTAACTAGTCCGGGTGGACCAGCTGAACTGCCCACTGCTGTTTTATCTGACACCCCCCCACCCGCCGCAGGGAATGTGGGCTGACTGCATGTGAAAAGGAGAGGGCAGGACCGAGAGAGCAGCCTTTGTGTTTTCCTTCTAACTGTCCTTCCTTTCTGGCTCACTGGAGCCTGTGTTGGGCTGGTTTCTTCCTTCTAGGGAGGGGATTGTGTGCTCTGGGGTCTGGTTGAAGAGACAGATTACCAGCTCAGGTTCCCAGTTGCTATGGAGAGCCATGTCTGGGAGTGGAAGGGGCTAGGAAGTTGGGTTCCTCCTCATCCGGTGAGATACATGCAAGTTTCTGCAAGAAAGACACAGCCTAAAAATCACGTGACAAGAGAGAAATAAGGCCTAGTGCCTAGGTAGGATGGGATCTCCTGTCTTGATTCTGTCTTAACTTCTAGCACTAGACATTATAACTAGATACAGTGCAGCCGGAGCGCTAGGCTGTCCCTCCCTCTGTTGTTAAAATCCCCGTAGGCGTTACCTGGTCCTTGGAAAAGATGCTAGAAGCACAGCAGACATTACTTGAGTACCGTTACCTACTGGGCACTGCATTTTGGACTTCAGGGGATATGTCAGTGAATGAAATAAAGGTCCCACTCCCACAGAGCCCAAATGCAAATGTAAGAGTATTTCACTCTGTAGTGACATCACCAGGGTCAGACAAGCATACACATGAGAGACCATATGAGTTCATTTAGCTGCAGGAATTGAGCACCTGCTCTTTGGGAGACCCTGTGGATGCCCGCAGTGGAGGACAGGACACATCCAGACCCCACCTCCTTGGAGCTGCAGTCTGGTTGGGTATATGGACTCGTAAGAGGTTCTTGAGCTACAGGCTGTGAGCAGTGCTGCAGCAGAGAACCTAAAGGGTGCTGTGGGTCCTTCATGCAGATTTGGGGAATTGGGAACACCTACCCGGAGAAGTGAATTTCAAGTTAA
Source organism: Monodon monoceros (assembly GCF_005190385.1). Taxonomy (NCBI): domain Eukaryota; kingdom Metazoa; phylum Chordata; class Mammalia; order Artiodactyla; family Monodontidae; genus Monodon; species Monodon monoceros. Next base: position 119,054,433 of record NW_021703768.1, read on the forward strand.
TGCACGAGTAAGAAGAGGTAACTATAGTGTTGACTCTTAGTTGGCCCGGGAAGGTCTTCTGGTTCTGACATCATTTGTTTTTTTTTTTTTTAAAATAAATTTATTTTATTTTTATTTATTTTTGGCTGTGTTGGGTCTTCGTTGCTGTGCGCGGGCTTTCTCTAGTTGCGGTGAGTCGGGGCTCTTCTTCATTGTGGTGTGCAGGCTTCTCATCACAGTGGCTTCTCTTGTTGTGAAGCACGGGCTCTAGGCGCACAGGCTTCAGTAGTTGTGGCACGCGGGCTCAGTAGTTGTGGCTCACGGGCCCTAGAGCGCAGGCTCAGTAGTTGTGGCGCATGGGCTTAGTTGCTCCGCAGCATGTGGGGTCTTCCTGGACCAGGGATCGAGCCCGTGTCCCGTGCATTGGCAGGCAGATTCTTAACCACTGTGCCATCAGGGAAGTCCTAATGTACCCTCTTTTACTCTGAAAAGTGCTTAATTAAGGTGGTGAATTGCATGGCACCCTACTGTGTGCCGAGCAGTTCTGTAAGAGCTCCATGATTAGAATCGTGCTGGCTCATAGTTAAGTACTCATAACTGAGCTATTTGCTGGTCACTTACCTCAAGTCAAAGACTAACAGTGGCGAGGTGGTGGGTGTGGAGACTGAGTTTGCCCTGGCTCTAACTTGGGGGATAGTCTCCAGCAGGACCCAGCCCCCTGAATGTCAGTGTGGAGCAGGCAGATGGTGTGGGAGGTCTGGATTAGACAGTTTGCCATCTCACTTGAGTGAAACCCAAAGGCGTCATCACCTTGCTTTGTTTGAGGCCCTGCCCTTCTCTCCCACCTCATCCCCAGCCTCTCCCGCCCTTGCTGTGCTCCCTGCAGCCTCGGGGCAGCTTGCTGTTCCTCAGACACTCCAAGCTCCGGTAGTTCCGGCCTCTGCTCTGGTAGTTCCTTCTGCCCGGAATGCTCCTCCTCAAGGTAATAGCAAGGTGTATGGCCCTTGCTTGCTGTGAGTCCCTCAGAGCCCCTTTTTCACAACGGCACCACCCCCTCTGCCAGCCAGGCTGCTCTGTTTTTTGTTTCTTTGCGGCACGCGGGCCTCTCACTGTTGTGGCCTTTCCCGTTGTGGAGCACAGACTCCGGACGCGCAGGCTCAGCGGCCATGGCTCACGGGCCCAGCCGCTCCGCGGCACGTGGAATTCTCCCGGACCGGGGCACGAACCCGTGTCCCCTGCATCGGCAGGCGGACTCTCAACCACTGCGCCACCAGGGAAGCCCTGTTCTGTGTCTTGATTGTGGTGGTGGTCATACAGCTGCGTGCACTCACTAACGTTGGTAGAACTCTACTAAAAAGGGTGAGTCTTACTGTAGGTAAGTCATACCTCAGTAAACGTGAGTAAAAAAACCACTTTCTCACCTAGATTTTCATTGTAGTATTTGGGCATTTCTTGTGACTGTTGGCTAATAATTCATTTTGACTGGGTGGCAAAGTAACCCCAGCTCGATGGTATCATCCATGCTTACTGCTGCCAGTGAATACCTGTGCCAAGAAACTAACTTGTTCTTATAGTGGAAGAGATTTGTTAAGGTGGAACTCTGTTGGTTTCCTTTCCAGCATCTCCCACTTCCTTCTAGGAAGAGAACACCTTTTCCTGTGTGGCTAGAAGGGACTGACCTTTGCCCTGTGTCCCTAGGACTGGGCTGTTGAATGTAGCCAGTTGAGTCCTTCCTGGCACTTCTCTGCCAGAGCTCTTGAGGAAGATGATGTACTTTTGCTGGAATTGGTAGGATGTAAATGTGAGCCTGTTGGTGAATCCTTTTATTTTAAAGATTTCTTCCACTGAAGGCAATTTATTGATTCTGTTGGTGAATATCTTGCTTGCTGAATGGAGAAAGAAAGACAAATAGAGCGCTGATGTTTGAGCACCTAGATCCAGCTGTGCCTGAAGTCGAACGTACACTCTGGACAACCCAGTAACATGAGCTAATGAATTCCACTCTTCTCCACTTAAGCCATGTCGACTTTGGTGGCTTCTATCAATCATAGCTGAGTTCTGGCTCATACGTTGAAAACGAGAAGTTCTTGATCTATGAGATGAGAGGATAGTAAAAGATGAGACAGTTAACTAAATTAATGAGTTGTGAGAGGAGGCTCTCCTAATTTCTCCGAGCCTTTTTTTTTTTTTTTTTGCGGTACACGGGCCTCTCACTGTTGTGGCCCCTCCCGTTGTGGAGCCCAGGCTCTGGACGCGCAGGCTCAGCGGCCATGGCTCACGGGCCCAGCCGCTCCGCGGCATGTGGGATCTTCCCGGACTGGGGCATGAACCCGCATCCCCTACATCGGCAGGCGGACTCTCAACCACTGCGCCACCAGGGAAGCCCTCTCCGAGCCTTTTTATTATGGAAGCAGGAGCAGGGACAGAGGGTTGAGATGGGGATGAATGAGGGAGATTGAAGGGTCAGTAGACAGGTATACCCCTGGCCAAATGGGGCTGGGGATGCCAGGGCCCCATGCCCTACCAGCTGGGGGTCCCTGGCTGGCTGAAGAGGGTCTGGAGTCAGTGGGATTGGAGAGAGCTGGACTGTAAGCCAGCTCTGGGCTCCTGCCCTCAATTCCTGAGCCTTGCTTTCCTTCTCATAAACCTGGGGTGCTGCCTGCCTGCCTGCCTGCCTGCTTGCTTGCCCTCCTCAGGGTTTGTGAGAGAGGCTGCAAGGAGTTGACAGTCTCTGAAACAATCATGAAAACCATTGACACTCTGTGGCTTCATTTGGTTAAAGGTAGGAGGCTGGACGAGACAAGGACTAGACAGACCCTCGGTGTCTGAGGGACTGGGGCTGTGATCTCCCTTCTTTGCGTGAATTGTGGATGACAGATCTTTGGTGAAAGGAGGGCGAGAGGAAGCATGAAAGTAGGGCCCAGGGACTGAGAGTTCCTTAGGGGTCGGCGATGTGCTTGAGGAAGTTTTCTGAAGGGTGTGCTGAGCAAGGGGCCTGTGGCAGTTTTCTGGCTGGAGTTGTTTAATGCCTTTTACGTATTAGAAAGAAGGAAAGACGTCTTTTCTCCTTTCTGTCTTTTAAAAAATGATATACAGTTTTTCCAAATACAAAAGAATTGCTTATTTGTTTAAGGATTTTGAAAATACAGAAAAGTAAACATGAGGAAATAATACCTCCTATGGTCATGCTACTTCTAGAGATAACACTGGTAATACTTCTTTTAACAAATAAATTTATTTATTTATTTTTGGCTGCATTGGGTCTTTGTTGCTGCATGCGGGCTCTTCACTAGTTGCGGCAAACGGGGGGCTACTCTTCATTGGGGAGCCGTGGCTTCTCTTTGTTGCGGAGCACGGGCTCTAGGTGAGTTGTGGCATGTGGGCTTGGTAGTTGTGGCTTGTGGGCTCTAGAGCGCAGGCTCAGTGGTTGTGGTGCATGGGCCTAGTTGCTCCGTGGCTTGTGGGATCTTCCCGGACCAGGGCTCGAACCCGTATCTCCTACATTGGCAGGTGGATTCTTATCCACTGCGCCACCAGGGAAGTCCCCAACCCTGGTAATACTTTTGTATTTCCTTCTAGTATTTATTTGTGTGCCTACGTGTATTAGCGATGGCTTATATGTAAATTTTGATTCTACTGTCTATATAGCTTTAGAATTTGTTTTTCACTTAATAGGTAACATAAACATTTTCCTATATCTTTGTGTTTTTGTAGCCTGATTTTTTAGTTTAGTTGTATTTCACCATATAGATGTATCTCTTATTGGACAGAAGGTCATCTCCCATTTTTTAGGATTATAAAATATTGTGGTTAAATCTTTAGATGTATTTTTTTGTACACATCCTTGAATAATTTTGTAGGACAGAGCTTTAGAAGTGGAATTATTAGGTCACATGGGCTGTCCACTTAAGAATTTTTGTCCTCATCTGGCCAGGTTGCCCCTGGTTAAGTCAGGCCACCTTGCCGTCTACTGGTGGTGCACCAGGATTCAGATTTCTCTGATCCCTGGCCCTTGCTGGGTATTACTGGGTTTTTAGGAACTTGCTAATTGATATGTGGGAAAAGCTTTCTCGTTTTTATTTTAATTATGCCCTTTTCTGGTTACCAGTAAGGCTGCCCATTTCTTTTCCCCATAGAATTAAGTTATTTGTATGTTTTTGTGAATTGCTCTTCACGCCCTTCATTCATTTCCCAGTTGCCGTGCTTGTATTTTTCTTACTGATTTATAATGACTCTGCTTACCGTGAGAGCGCTGGCCTTTGTGGGGATTGATACATTTTTCAGAGTGCAATGAGATATCTTAATAATGGATCTTTTATCCAGGTCAAGGCAGAAGTCTTGATTCTGGCGGTGGTGATGGTGGAGTCTGATGATGTCCACCCGCTTCCCTGCACGCAAATCCAGGCATGCGTATCTTATAATGTCTTAGAGTGCAGCTGGGCTGTTACCTTTATTTCAAAGACTGTTACCCTTAGCCTGGAAAGGGGTAACTGGCCCAACCCCACAGAGCCGGCTACAGGCAGAGCAGGGGCTCTGCGCTTGTGCTCAGATGACCGCTTTGCATTGCCTGGGAGGTCTACGTCTCTTCTCGAAGGCTTCCGGACCCTCCTCCCTGGAGGCTTTGGGGCCTAGATGATGCGTATTTTTATACTAGCCACTCTACTAGAAAACAGAATCTGTTCAAAGCCGTGTTACAGGTTTTTCCAGAACTTCTAGCTTTTCAGAATCCACCTGCTTCCCTTGCCCCCAGCAGTTACCATTTGAATTTCCCAATCTGCAGCTTCCTTTGTAACCACGCGTTCACTGGGTCCAAAGGGACCTTTCCCCCAAGGGATTTGGTTTCCTGGGTCGGGGCTGGGCAGGTGGAGCCCTTCCACTGACTTGGGGCAGCCCCCCTAAGAGCACTCCCCCTCCTGGCATGCCTCCCCCTCCAGGCGTTTCTGCAGGTCCGAGACGGATGTGGACTCTCTTTCCCTCTCTCTCAAAGGTTCTTTCATTTAAATATGTGCATACATTTTTCTCCTGCCGCTCTCCCCCCCCCCCACACACAAAAGAATGAAGTTAGAGGCTTCGTTTGCTAAATTTAGCTCCTGCTGACGCACCATCCCTCCCGCTAGCAGTCTCCTCCTGTCTCAGTGTTTCTCTCAGCCTCGCTAGCAGTCTCCTCCTGTCTCAGTGTTTCTCTCAGCCTCGCTTGGGGTAGATGAACACCATCACATCCTACATAATGTTTAGCTCTGAGGCATTTCCAGATGGGAAATAACATTTCAGTATTTTCGTGTTCTCTGCGTGAATAGATGGTTGAGAAGTGGGGGGCTGGCAGCCAGCCTGTTAGAAGCAAAGATCCACAGGGCGGTGGCAGGAGAACCAGTGCAGTGGTTGTTAGAGGTTTGCTCGTGCTGGGCAGGGGAGAGAGGTGGCTCTCAGGAGATCCGGGATGGGATTTGACTGGGACGTGACTGGAGAATTTTCAGGGAGGGGAGGCCCTCCTACTTGAAGCAAGCCTTAGGGCGGTTAAAGAAAAAATTATCCTGACACTCGTTAAAATGATAAGGAAGATTCTATTCAGGGCTATTGCAATAGGGGTACTGCAGTAGTGGGGAGAGATGGGGCTCAACTCTGAATACAAAGACAGGTGGGGATTTACCCCCAAGGAACAGGGTGAGGGCCTCAGTGGATGGAAAATTACTAAGAGGTGACATCAAGGGTAGGGGATTCTTGCTAAACTGATCCAACAGGATTCTTGCTAAAGGCAGGCCAAGGACTTGAGACATCAAAGCTAGGGGATTCTCTCTAAACGGAATTAGCAGGATTCTTGCTAAGACTGGGCTGTGTAGGCCTGGTAAGGAAGGCCAAGGTCAAGGCCTCATTGAGAAGAGGGCTTGGGGCTCAGAGAAGCCTAACGACAGTTTGGTCAAGGAGAGAGTCTTTGTCAGTCTGTCCTCTTGTTCGAGGACAGAGGAGACATTTCTCCTTTTAAACAATGTAAGTTCATGTCACATTCAGTCACCTTTTGTTCATTAAGGACCAGCTGAACCATCTGTTGGACTTGGCAGTGGAGGATGTTTGCTGGATGGTGTGAACTATCAGGCATTTAAATGAGAGAGTTCATGACCTGTTGTGGTGATGAGTGTTTTGAAGTTTTTATCACATTGTAGTCTAGCTTCAGCTTGCAAGGCTTCTTTAGATCTTGGCGGGAAAGGTCAGTCAGGACCAGCCTGTACTTCCAATAAGGAACTGGGCAGTCAGGTTGCAGTGCTCAGTGAATCCACGGCAGGAGGGTGGGAGAAAATGGGAAACTAGAAGAATGGAGAATTTGGTAAGGGCAGAAAATGTGCAGGATGGCAGGATCCAATACAATTTACAGGGAGGTGACAAAGTAAAAGGTAAAATGTAATTTACCAAGAGGTGAAAAACAGCTCAAAGACAATGAACAGGACCAGAATTGGATACCCATAAGGGCCTGCTGTAGTTTTTTATTGAAACATAACATTTCTCTCTCCAGTGTCCAGTGTTGGTCACTGAGTGGGTGTGTTAATGTCCACATGGAAGTGGCCTGGGGTCAGGCAGGCTGGGGGGCGGGGGGGGGGTGGTCAAATCCCTGAACCAGCTGTGAGATGTCAAGCAAATTGGTTGCCTTTCTGGGGTCTGTTTCCTGGGTTAGGAAATAGGATGCAATCATGAGCTAACATTTATTGAGTGTTTCTCATGGGTCAGGTGCTGCTATAAGCATTTGACATGCTTCACCTCTTTGAATAATTATTGGGTGCAGGCGAATGATCATCTCTTCTACAGGAAAGTAAACCAAGGCTTTAGTAAATCACGTTAACTTGTCCACAGATGATGCTGACGTGCAAGGAGAGATTGGTGCTCGTGTATTTAAAGTGAATTGGGCACTTACTAGGTGCTGGCAGAGCGCCTGTCTTCTGCCTTCTGGGGGCGGCTCTCCTGTGAAGGACAGGGAGACTCCGACCCAGCCCTTGGTGGCCACCGGGCAGGACCCAGCTGGGGGAAGTGGCAGGGCAGCTGCGGCCACTTGAGGCTTGCCCAGAGCCGCTTCTCACTGGCTGTGCGGGCCTGGCTGCGTACCTGCGGGCCTGTGTCTCCACTGCTCTCCGCACCTCTGGGGTGGGCATCTCCCACCCTATCGTGCAGATGAAATCAAGATTCTCAGAGGGTGACTACCTGCCCAAACGCACAAGAAGTGGCAAGGCAGGGATTTGAGCCCATGTCTGTCTGGCCCAGAGCCCTTGCTCTCTGCTCTGCTGTGCACAGTCAGTGGCGAAGGAGGCTGACCCAGGCTAGGGGAGAACCCGTGTGGGCAGTGTGGAGGCACTGGGGAAATAGTGGGTAATGGCATGGCCTTTGAAATCAGACAGACCGGGGTTCAGAGTCCTAGCTCTGCGACTTCTTAGCCGTGTGAGCATGAAAAGTGAGTTAACCTCTCTGACACTTGGTTCCCCCTCTAAAATGAGGTGGTCATAACTACGAAGGAGAGTGTGGGGAGGACATGAGAGAAAGTCTGTACATAAGCATCCAGTAAATGGTGGCTGCTGTGGTTATGTGGGGCTTGCTGAGCCCTATTTGATCCTTAGGGAGGGCAGACTCTGGAAGGCAAGCCTCTCAGATGTAGGAGAGGCCTCGGGCTTTACTTACTTGTCTTGGGATGTGTCCCTGGGAGGCGTATATCAGAAATATAGCCACTAAAATTTGGAACGATGATGGGGGAGACTGGGTCTGGGTACAGTACCCCCAGATCTGTCCAACTCCACTCTTCCTGGTGATGGTCCAACAGGAGAGGCCGGTAGGATGTGGTGGGGATTAAATACTCACGTACATGACACTCTTAGCCTCGTGCTTCACATGTGGGGAGTCCTCCAGCTTCGAACTGTGGCTCATTAACTTGTTGATTCCAGCAGCGTTTTAGATTCAGAGGTCACAGGGATGAACAAAACAAAGTCCCCACCCTCACGGAGGTCACATTCTAGCGGAGAAGATGGATAATAAGCACGTAGGCAAGTAGATTTGAATGCAGTATCGGGGAGTGCAGAACAATACAGCAGTGTAAGGGGGCAGAAGTCTTTTGGGGTGACCAGGAAGGTGACATGTGAGCAGAGACCCTAATGAAGCGAGGGCACCAAACATGAGAATGCTGGGGGGCTCATCCCAGGCAGAGGCCCCGAGGTGGGGCTGAACCTGATACAGAGCGAAGGCCCATAGGAGTGTGGGTGGGGGAGGGGTAGGTGGGAAATGAGCCAGGGTGGAAGCTACCAGATGTCATCAGGCCTTTAATGATTTTAATATGTTTTAAACAATCATTGTTTCCAGATTTCCCCAGGCAGGTTTAGCTCTCCTTCCCCGTCTGCATTGTGTGTGCGCACAGCCATTGCAGCAGTGGTCACACGGGGTTGGCTGTTTGACCCCCACCCAGTGAGCCCTTTAGGCCAGGGACCATTGTCTGTTTTGCTTATACCTAGCACGAAGTACGTGCTTCACACATTTAAAAATGAATTGGAGTGATGATGGGTCCTGTCTTTCAGGGGGTTTATGTGTGCCAGTCATGATGGTAAGAACTTACATATTTCATCATCCGATTAAGTCTTTCCAGTAGCTTCTCCCCGGGGTGTTGTCCCATTTTATTTTTTTCAATTTATTTTTTTTTAATTGCCTTCTTTTTAAAAATTAATTAATTCACTTATTTTTGGCTGTGCTGGGTCTTCGTTGCTGCGTGCCTGCTTTCTCTAGTTGCGGCGAGCAGGAGCTACTCTTCGTTGCAGTGCGCGGGCTTCTCATTGCGGTGGCTTCTCTTGTTGCAGAGCACGAGCTCTAGGTGCGCGGGCTCAGTAGTTGTGGCCTGCAGGTCCTAGAGCATGCAGGCGTCAGTAGTTGTGACTCAGTAGCTGTGGGCTTGTGGGCTCAGTAGTTGTGGTGTACGGGCTTAGTTGCTCTGTGGCATGTGGGATCATCCTGGACCAGGGATCGAACCTGTGTCCCCTGCATTGGCAGGCGGATTCTTAACCACTGGACCACCAGGGAAGTCCCATGTCCCCATTTTATAGGTAAGGAAATAAGCTCCAAGGCTGGCCTGTGTCCCAAGGAAACACACCTAGGAATCTGCGGAGCTGGGATTTGAAGCCAGGACTGTGTTGAAGTAGCCATGCTTTCAGCTATGACAAAGCCAGGAGCAGTTGTGGTTTCTGCCCTTACCAGGGTTGTGGTGTGCACTGCCGTGGGTCCTGGCATCCCTCGGTGTTCTCGGTCCCTAAGGGGTCACTTTGCATCCCTGTGTGCCTGTGTCATCCTGTGGGGCCGTCCCTTAGCCCTCCTTGCTGCTTCATAATCCACAAATGGAAAAGTGGCACTTAGAGCAAATTTACTCAGGTGGGAGCTGCGTAAGACGTGAAAATAAGACTTTTGAGCTGCTGCACGTAAACTGGAGTTTAAGTGAAAAGCTTTTTATTTGGTTTCGGAGCCAGACTTCGAGCAGCCAGTGGGGCCGTGTGGTCTGGAAGCGTGCATTACAGGCAGTGGGTCGGAACGGGGGCACTTTGATGGCGAGGAGGGCGAATGGCTCTGGTGCAGCTGGACCAGCCAAGAGGCCAGGATGTCAATAAACGGGACACAGAAAGCCTTTTCCGAAAAGATGGAAGGCAGGGAGGAGAGGAAAGACCGTGCCTCGCTCCTGGCGTATTTGAGAAGGAACATGCTTGAGGTAACACATGTTGGCAGCTTTTATAGCTTCCTCCCACTAATGTGTTGGGCAGGCCCAGAACAGGCCGGTGTTTTATTTTCATGTAACGAAACCCGGTGGATCAGAGGCAGCTCTCCAGCAGCGGCTCGCCTGGGGCTCTGCCCGTGGAGGGAGGCGGGTCCAGGGCAGTGAGACGACCCCGCCCCCCCCACACCCCACCACTGCCTGCTGCCCCTGCGGTCCTCAGGGAGGTGGGGGCGGGATGCGGGGCGGGATGCGGGGCGGGATGCCCGGCCGGCTCTGGATGTTGGCTTGGCTTGTCGTGGTCCTTCAGTGTGGTCCCCTATGGCCAGTACCGCTGAGGGAAGTGGTGGCGTTGTGAGAAGGTAGCCGTTCTGGAAGGCAGGCAAGTGCTGGTCGATGCTGAGTGTTGAGGGTTAGGACCTGCGTAGGAACCGTAGCGCCGGGAACCTACAGAATGTTCTTTGTGCCTCTGGTTGCTGCTTGCCAAGGCCCTTTCCATGACTAGATGTAACTTGCATTTATAATCTCCTCTCTTTGGTAATATGTACATATGTGTGTGAGGTATATTTGGACATGGGATTACGTGTGTGGGTAAAAATACATCTCCATTATGTTTTTGACCCACATGGGTGTGTTCTGCAACATTTTTGAGAGCCATGTGCTTGGGGACACTCCCGACTAGCTACTTTGAGACACTAACAAAACTCAGACTGCCCTTGGATGAGGGTAGGATCTGCTGTTTTGTTTTTGTTACGGACTCTTTCTCCAAGTTTTTTGTAAAGCATTTTTTAACCTAAGAACTTTAGATTTATTTTTAACCTGTATTAATTGTGGGAAAATGAGAATATCAGCAAAAATAAGCTAAAAGTCTTATCATTCAGTACTATATATAAAATAGCTAAAGAACAAGGACGTACTGTATAGCACAGGGAAATATCAATATATTAAATATCTTGTAATAACCTATAATGGAAACGAATCTGAAAAAGAATAGATAGATATATGTATAACTGAATCACTTGGCCATATACCTGAAACACTGTAAATCAACTATACTTCCATTAAAAAAAAAATCCTATTATTTAGGATGATGGCTGCTGCCGCTTTTGGTGTTTGTATGTGCTTCCAGATGCTTTCCTAATGACTGTAAATTAATGTGAAATAAAATCTAATTGATGATGGCTAACACTTGAACGTTATTATTTGCCAGCACTTTACATGTGTGCACGGATTTAATCACTCAACAATCCAATGGTTGGTTTTATGATTAAACCTATTGTACAGATGAAAAAGCTGAGGCCCAGAATGGTTAAATACCTTGCTTAAGATACTAAGCTGAGATTTGAACCCAGGCAACCTGGTTCCATAGCCTGTGCTTTTAGCTACTCACTACACTATCTTTAAAAAGAATAGGGTAAAACTATCCATACTGACTTGTAACCTGCTTTTTTTCGCTTAACATATTATGAACCCATTTTTGTGTCAGTAGTCTTACATCTAGAGCATTATTCAAAATGGCTGTGGTGTGATCTATACATGCTGAAAATGAAATTCTGGTTTCCTCTGTGGCCATCTTGGGTAATAATTATTACTGCATTAAAAAATAGCAAACATTGAGGCTCTGAGCCTGGCGCTATGCTAAGAGCTGTATACATATTATCTCATTTAATCTTCATAGTAACTAGGGCTTCTGGCAGAATAACAAGTTAGGGAGGATCGGGGTAGACTTTCCAGGGTATCTCATTTACATAAAACCTGAAATTTAGATTTTTGACTTTATTTTCAAATAACATTATAGATGCAGTAATATTTTTGTGTGTGTTATTTTTTTTTTTTTTTTTTTTTTTTTTTTTTTTG
>NW_021703768.1:119066083-119097990 GCF_005190385.1 Monodon monoceros
CTCCGCGGCATGTGGGATCCTCCCGGACCGGGGCACGAACCCGCGTCCCCTGCATCGGCAGGCGGGCTCTCAGCCACTGCGCCACCAGGGCAGCCCCTGTGTGTGTTAATTGTTAAAACCACTTGTTATTTTGAAATAGTTTGACTCAGAGGAAGTTGCAGAATAGTGCAGAGAATTGCTGTGTGCCCTTCTCCTTGCCTCCCCCAGTAATACCTTCTGTAACCATAGTAGACTGTCAAAACCAGAAAATTGACTTTCCTCTTAGGTCAGGTTCTACATTTGTTATTAATGTTAAAAATTTTTTAAAAATAAATACTTAAAATGCATCATACCTGATAACCTAGTTCAGTACTTTTTGTTAAATATAGAATCTCCAAGTGGAGAGGCTTGAGTTTCTCTCCTGCCTCAGAAAGGTGAACACTGTTATTGGCTCGACTCAACAGGTAATGGGTGGAAGTCGAGAGGTTCAGTCACTTGAATGAGGTCACACAGCTATAGAGAGCTTCAGAGCTGGGACTTAAGCCCTCCGATTCTAAGATCTACACTGAGCCCCCATACTCCCCAGCATCTCTCCTGGTTTGTTGCCATTCAGGGCGAGGCTCTGAGTATAAGTAGGTGTGTGTTTATATGCATCCATGCGTGTGCGTGCACACACACGGGTACACACCACAGACGTCGCCCCGCACTCCATAGCTGGAGCTGGAGAGGACCTGGAGTGGGGCGTTTAGCCTCACTCCTCACTTAACAGAGCACTAAGGCTGGCATAGGGGCGCATCTACTGTGTCCCATGTTGGCCCATCCCCTAGGGTTACAGGCCGAATTCTCCCATAAACCCTCTCATTCTCTAGGTTACGTTTTGCAGCTCTCCTCGGGTTGCTGGTTTCCACGTTTGCTGGCTTCCAGCCGCCTGGCTCTCCGTGGGCTCCACTCCTTTCTGGAGGTGCCAGGGGAGCCTGGGCGGTCAGGGGCTGAGCCTCCTGGGTTTCTCCACCCTCCCGTTGCTTCTGCCGCCCACCCACCCCGTGCCTCTCAGCCGGCGGCCGGGACTGCAGTAAAGAGAAAAAGCCATTTGTGTCGGGAAGAGACCCAGGAAATCACATTTTGCTGAAGTCCTGTCAGTAGGAAGAGATGGTCACCCGCACCCCCCGCCAGGCCCTCTCTCTACTGCCTTCTCTTCCACCTGCATTCAGAGCTTTAGCTGCCTTTTAGGTGACTTTTGTCACACCCAGAACAGACAAAAGCCACCCCCTTCCCCTGCCTTCCCAGCCACAGTCATGGCCTGTCAGCAAAAGCAAGGCTGACGTGTGGGATTGAACACCTGTGTTTCTTGGAGAAATCAGGGTGCCCTCTAGTTGACCTCTGAAACAGCTCTGCCCAGACCATTACTGGATTTTGCGCATGGAGCCGTGCGAGTGCAGAGCAGGTTTGTTCCAGACCCTCACCCTCCCCACTTCAGGAATCCCAGATGTGCCTGCCACTCTCAGCTGACCTGTCCATTGTGTGTGCGTGTAGGTGTGGAAGAGCGCCTGGTGGCCTACATGGACCTCCTGAGCGGCTGGGACCAAACCCTTGCTTGCCGAAGCTTCTGACCACTCTTGGTGGAAGACAGATCCCAGTCCAGGGGCTGCACCTGGCAGGGCCGGGGTGGAGGGTGGTAACTTAGAGGAGCACCGTCTGAGACAGTGGCGAGAGCTGGTCTGCCAGTTAAGTGAGGGTTGCTAAAGGGCATCGCCACCCTAACCTCATTCTGTGCTGAGTCCCGTCCCTTGCCATCCTCTGAGGCACGCAGAGAGATGGGATTTCCTCACCGGAAGCCTCTCCAGGCTGAGAGGACGGAAGGGAGAGGGGATTAACTTGCTCTCCCCTTGGATCTGCATTTCCTTAGCTCCACAAAGCCCAGTCTGAGGTTGAGACCTCTGGTATGCAGGGGTGAACAGCTACCTTCCCTAAACCTAGGGGCGAGCTACCGGGAGAACATTCCAGGCCAGCAGGTGACAGGTGCCTGCCAAAGAGGTTTCTTTCTGAAGAGCAGCTAAATGAGGGAAATAGCAGGAGTTCAGCTGCCCTAGTTTTTCAAGTAGTTTGCAGCATTTTAGTATTCACTCATTCTTCCAACCTTGGGCCATGCAATATATAATACAAACATGAGTAAGACTCGGTCTCTGCCCTCAGGGATGGTCCATGGTCCAGTCGCATCAGCAGCCCCAGGGAACCTGATAGAAACAGGTTCATCCCAAGTCTTATCCCAACTTGACTGTGTTAGTTTGCTTTATCACAGGCTTATATTGTCCCAAGAGCCCCCTGTGTGTCACATGCCCATTCGAGCCCACATGTTCTGCCCCTGCCTTATTCCTTCACCTGTGACAGACAGCTCGTCTGTCGAAGAATTTTTTCACTACTTACGTATTTGAGTTGGCACAGGTGGTAAAGTCTCTTTGTCATCCCTGTTGAAAAAGGAGAGAATTCACTAAAAAATAATTAGAATGCAGTGTGATAATTGCACTAAGTGAGGTACAGGCTGCGGGCAGCTAGAGGAAGGTCCAGCCCTTTCTGTGGGGAGTTAGGTATTACATTTTGCCCCCCCAAAATATCAGGGAGTCTTAACCCCCAGTACCTCAGAATGTGACCTCACTTGGAAGTAGAGTCATTGCAAATGTAACTGGTTAAGATGAGGTCATTCTATAAAATAGATAGCTAATAAGGACCTACTGTATAGCACAGGGAACTCTACTCCATACTCTGTAATGGCCTATATGGGAAAAGAATCTAAAAAAGAGTGGATATATGTGTATGTATAACTGATTCACCTTGCTGTACACCTGAAACTAACACAACATTGTAAATCAACTATACCCCAATAAAAATTAAAAAAGAGAAAAAAAAGATGAGGTCATATTGGAGTAGGGTGGGCCCCTAATCCCATGTGACTAGTGTCCTTAGAAGAAGAGGAAATGGAGAGGCAGTAAGAAGGCCACGTGAAGATGGGGGCAGAGATAGGAGTTATCTAGCTGCAAGCTAAGACATGTCAAGGGTTGTTGGCAGGACACCAGAAGCAGGGAGAAAGACATGGGACAGTTTCTTCCCTAGATCCTTCAGGGAGCATATGGCTCTATTGACGCCTTGACTTGGACTTCTAGCCTCCAGAACTGTGAGAATATATTTGTTGTTTTAAGCCCCCCCAGTTGGCAGTACTTGGTTATGGCAGCCCTGGGAAACTAACACAGGGGGCATGGAAGACTTGACAAAGAAGGGCAGTTGAGTGGTTTAGCTGGGCACACCAAGGGAAGCTCATCTCTGTAGAAACAAGGGAGGCCGAGACAGGGAGGGGAGAGGGAGCAGGGGCTTGTTCACATAGTCAGGGGGTGGGTGCTTGAATTTTAAATAGGGAAGGGACAGATTTTGCTGTTTGGAGAGAGGAGCTGGGGCTGAGACCAGCCTTGCTGCTAGTAGAAAAGCAGTGAGGTTGTGTAGAGCTGCCTCAGTATAAACATACAAATACCTTAAATGCTAAAGTAGAAAAAAAATTAAAGGGCAGGAATCCTCATCCCTCATCTGTAGGACAGATAGGTAGTAGCACTTCCACAAAGCCTTTTCATTCTCGTGGTGAACATTTGTTGTGCGTTGTGCCTGGTGCTGTGATAGCAGAGGGGTGTAGTCAGACAGCGTTCCTGCCTGGAGGAGCTTAAATTGCACGTGGAGGGCAGGTGATAAGCAGGAAAGAAACATGCAAACAAGATAACTATGGATGGTGATAAAATTCTTTGAAGGGAATAACCGGGGTGATAGGAGAGAGTGATCTCACATGGGGCAGTCAGGGAGCTGAGGATTAAGTGAGATAACTCCCTACAGCACGTGGTAGGCACTGGATAAGGTTATTATCCTTGCTTCAAGGGTGAACGTTTACTCTTTCCAGGGGTTTTTAATTTGCAGCAGTAGACGATGAATTTCCACCCCCAAACAAGACCTCTCTTTCCTTGATATGTTTGGGGCAGCCTAACATTTGTCTTACTGCCACGATGGCCAAATGGGCTTCCCAGCCTCTGATCGCAGAGTTCACCTATGCTGTCTTCTCGGTCAAAAACAAGAGTCTACACTGTGTAGAGAGGATTTCAGAGCCTTCTGCTGTTTCCTCCAGTCATGGTAGTGAGCTCTCTTAGAGTGGTCCCTGATGCCTGACCCAGTTCAGCTCTGCATTTTGGAGGAAGGCTTTTTCTATCCTTACACTGCCTTCTCCTGTCTTCCCTTGGAAGCCCGATCCCATTCCCCCTTCTGAGTTGGATGCACGTCTCACCTCACCACTTTGACGGCTCTGCCTGATCACACTAGTGCCTGTTAAGTCTCCCCTTCCCCGGTCTCCTACTTGTTTGCTGAGTGCTTGTTCTGTGCCAGGCCCTGCGCGAGGTGCAGTCTCTTGAGTGAAGGGGCACGGTCCCTATCCCTGGAGTGCGGGCGTGTAGACACTTCTCACACTGTCAAACACACCAAAGGAAAATCCCCCGGGACCTAGATGGGTGCCTGCTACCATGAGAGTCTACAGTGGGGCATCTAGCCTGGTCGGGAGAGCTTCCCTGGGGAACTGAGATCAAGGGTACAGCATGTGCAGAGACGAGGTGGTGAGAGAGAAGCCGGGGAGGGAAGGGTAGAAGCTTCCTGGGGGCAGCGACAGAGCTCTGCCTACCTTGTCTGTGCCATACAGCTCCCCAAATAGCGCGGCTGCCCACCCTTCTAGCATCTGTTGTCCAATCCAACAGTCACTTCTCCAACATTGTCGTTTGACCTGTGAGGACTTCCTTGGTGACTCAGTGGTTAAGAATCCGCCTGCCAATGCAGGGGACACGGGTTCGAGCCCTGGTCCGGGAAGATCCCACATGCCACGGGGCAACTAAGCCTGTGCACCACAACTCCTTAGCCTGAGCTCTAGAGTCCGTGAGCCACAACTACTGAGCCCGAGTGCCTAGAGCCCGCGCGCCTAGAGCCTGCTCTCTGCAACAAGAGAAGCTACTGTAATGAGAAGCCCGCGCACTGCAATGAAGAGTAGCCCCCGCTCACCGCAACTAGAGAAAGCCCGAGTGCAGCAATGAAGACCCAACACAGCCAAAAATAGATGAATTAATATTTGACCTGTGAGCAGTGTTGGGCATGATTGATCATCTCCTTCTCTTTGAAACAGTTTTTCCACGTGGCTCCCAGGACACCACACTCTGCCCGTGTTCTTCTTGCCACCTAGCAACTCCTTCTCAGACTGCCTCCTTGATCCTCTTCTTCAGGCCTCACCTGTTGAGCTGTCCCAGGGTTTTGTCTTGGACCTCTTCTACCTACCCTCACTCTCTTGGTGACCCTCAACGCTGGCTTTAAATACCCTCTCTCAGTGGACCCTCTCCAGCTCTGACCTGACTCCTCAGTGTCAGACTCATATTATCCAACTACCCACTTAGCATCCCCACTCAGATATCCAACAGGCATCTTAAGATTAACAAGCAGCAGTTTTGTCTGCTCCTCCCTACAATTTTGTTCTTCCTACAGTCTTCCCTGACCCTGGGAAGTAATTATTCCACAGTGTACTCAAGCCACAACCCTTAGAGTCAACCTTGACCCCTCTCTCCGCCTCCACTGACACTGAGTGCTTCAGCAGACTCTGTCCACTCTGCCTTGTTTATCTGGAGGCAGTTCAGTGCTTTGCACCTCCATCACCACGCTGGCTCTAAGCCACCGCTGCCTCTTGCCTAGAATACTGTGATCAGCTCTTAACTGTGCTTCTGTTCCCGACCCTACCATTCTCAACATGCAGCCAGAAGGATCCCTCTAAAGTATAATCAGGTCATGGTCATGCCACTCTGCTCAAAATCCTTCAATGGCTGCACATGTCACCCGGAATAAAAGCCAAAGTCTGTTAAAATGACAGTGGCCTACAAAGCCCTACCGGAACTGGCCATCTGCTCTTTCTCTGATCTCATCTACTATTACCCTCCCCCTGCTCTCTCTGCTCTCCTTGTTGTTCTCAGAACATTCTAGGCTTGTCCCCATCTTAAAAAATTTTTGTTATTTCCTCTGCCTAGAGTACTTTTCCCGCTAGGCATGATAAGCCTCCCTTCCACACTTTTATCAGGTCTTTAAGACGGCTCCACCCCATCTGAGTTTTCAGTTCCTTTCTCCTGGGTCATTCCTTATCCCCTTGCCCGGCATTGTTTTCCTCCCTAGCACTTATCACCATATGAAGTACATATTTTGTTTATTTTGTCTTTCCTGATTAAAATGTAAGTCCTATGGGGCAGGGATTTTTTTTTAATCTTCCTCACTGCTAAGTCTTTGGCATTTAGAACAGTGTCTGGGACATAGGAGATGTTAAAACATATTCAAATGAATTAATAAATCTATACAGATGAATTATTTAAAAATAGTGAGTCTTCAAATCTGTGAACATGATAGACCTCTCTGTTAAATTTCGTCTTTTTTTCTCCCAGCAGTGGTTTGTAGTTTTCAGTGTACAGGCCATGCCTGTCTTTTGTTAAATTTATGTGTAAGCATTTTAAGTTTTCAGAATGCTGTTGCAAATGGTATTATTTTTCTGGCTTTATTGCCCTGGCTAGGATTCTAGGACAGTGTTGAATAGAAGTGCTGAGTGGACATTTTTGCCTTATTCCTGTATGTGGACAAGTTTCTTTCCTCTCTGCCTCTCTCCCTGCACATATCTTTATCTCTAGCAGTTTACAGTCCCCTCTATACTGCCTCTGAGGACCCTCACACCAGAATCAGGTGTCATGTTACTGGTTTGGGACCCTGCCCTTCGTGGGGTGACGCTGGAATGTTGCAGGAGCAATGCTCGGCTCTCCTGCACCGTCCATGAGGCCATCTGCATCTTTCACCTTCTTAGGTGTGTAACTATAAATGAGCCTTAGGGTAGGCAGGGGCCCCGGACAACTTAATATTTTAAGATGTTATTTTGTTTTTTGACTGGTCCTCAGGGGCAGGACACTGAACGAAGTGTACCTCTCCGTGTATCGCACAGCCTTGTCATCGTCTGTGCAAGGCGCCTGCCCCTCCTGTGATGCTGTTGTTTCCCGTTCCTCCTCCTGCCCTGCTTCCATTTCCTGCTTTCCTTAGGCCACTGTGTGTATAAGGTGTAGCCTTTTCTATGCATTTTTAGAAAATTTGTATAGTTAATTTATGGGCAAGTTTCTAAAACCTTTAATTATCTAATTGTGATATTTTAACATCTAAGTGGTATCGCTGTAGGTGTCATTCTGATTCTTCACTCAGTTCAGTGTCTTTAATCTCTTTACGTTGCTAATGTATGATAACATTACCAGCTACACACACAAGATAAAAGAGTAATGCCATAATTGAATTAAAAAGGAGAAATGAAATTACTTTATAATAAAATACATAATTCGATATATAAATGCACAGGCACAAATGTACTAGAAGACATGATGAAATGGCTGCTTTTAAGGAAAAACTTTAGATTTAAGAGAAAGAAAGATTTGACTATGATTTTTGAAACTTAAAGTTTTTAGTACTTTGAAATAAGAGCTAAATAGATATCCATGTGACTATAAGCAGTTGGTCCACATGCATGTCTGGCAGGACATTTGAAAGTCCTGTGGGGCATGGTGTGTATGTTTCCTGTGCATGTAAGACCGTGAGCATCCCTGCCCACCAATTGCTGGTTGAACCCCTCCCTCCAGTCACTATGACAAATAACAATACCCCCACAGGTGTTCAGATTGCCCCCCTGGAGATGGACCGTAAGCCTAAATCTAAAACTTAAACTATAGTACTTCTAGAAGAAAACATAGGAGAAAAATCTTTGTGATCTTTGCTTAGGCAAAAATTTCTTAGCTATGACACTAAAAGCATGACCCATCAAACAAAAAAATGGATGAATTTGACTACATCAAAACTGAAAACTTTTGCTCTTCAAAAGATACTGTTAAGAGAATGAAAAGATAAGCCACAGACTGGGAGAAAATATTTGCAAAGCATTTTTCTGATAAGGGGTTTGTATCTAGGATATATATAAAGAACTCTTAAAACTGAGTAATAAAACAACTCGATTAAAAAAAATGAGGAAACGATGTGAAAAGACACTTCATCAAAGAAGGTATATGGATAACAAATAAACAGATGAAAAGATGTTCAGCATCATTAGTCATTAGGGAAATGCAAATTAAAACCACAATGAGATAGCACTAGTACCTATGAAAATGGCTAAAATTGGAAAGACTGACCATACTAAGTGTTGGCAAGGATGTGAGTACTGGGACTCTGCTACAGTAAAATAGTATGGCCACTTTGGAAAACAGTTTGGCTGTTTCTTAAAAAGCTAAGCACACACCTCCTTTGTGATCTAGCCATTCCACTCCTAGTTATTTACCCAAGAGAAAAGAAAGGAAGCAAGATGACTGGATGTGTGAATATTCATAGCACCTTTATTTGTAATAGTCAAAACCCAGAAACAACACAAGTCCATTTACAGATGGATGCGTAAACAAATTGTGGTAGATCCAAAATGCTCCTGGAGTGGTATTTCCCCTCTGACAACCTCAAATCCAAATTTCTAAACTTCATAGGCAAGGCCCTTCAATCTCAATTTCCATTTCTCTTTCCATCCTTCTCTCCTGGCATTTCCCTTCTAGAAGCTCTCAGAATGCTCTGAGTTCTCTGAACACACTGGGTGCTTTTACAAGATTTTGTAAAATAAGGTTGCCCTGTCCTTTATTCTGGCTTTCTTTTCCCAGCAAACTCCTACTGAAGGCACTTCTTAGCTGTTTCTTCTCAGGCCCCTCCATCTCCTCCAGAGTTAGATGCTCCTTTACTTTAACCTAGAAGAGCTCTTAAACTTGATGCAGAATGCATTGATGAGCGTGTCTGCCCATTGAATTCTTAGTTCCTCAAGGGCAGGAAGTGAGGCTTGGTCTTTTGTTTAACCTTTTGGGCTTAACATAGAGCTTGGTAGACCACAAGTACTTGAATGTATAATTGAGTGAATGAATGATTTGGTGTTCAGTTATATGTTTCACTGTTGAAAAGCTAGTAATCTCAGCAGCTGGGATGGTTTTATTTATGAGTTGGATCTTCTATTCAACTGAAGGTATGCTCCGTTTTAGCAACAATACCAAACATCGTAGCCCTGATCAGCTGATGGGTCACTGGGACACGTACTGTCAACTAAAGGCTCTTAAGATGTACATGCCTATCTTAACACCCAAAAGAGTAATAACCCAAATGTTCTTCAAGTAAGTGATTAAATTTCAGTTCCTGCACATAAGGCAGTTGTGTTGATTAAAAACACTGAGGTAGCTTGGTACAAACTGACATGGAGATATGTAAATAAATACAGTATTGAATAAAAACTTCAAAACTATAGAATATGATCCTGAGTTTGAAAACGAAAACTGTATATGCACATAGATCTATATGTATACTATGTTAGTATGTTCTTGGAAAAATCTTGAAAGATACTCAAGGAGTTGGAACATGGTGGGGAAAAGTTCTTTTCTTTCTCGCTTTGTCCCTTTATTAAAAAACTTTATATGCTTCAGTATTATTTGAATTGGTTATGAGCATGTTTTCGCTTTAGTAATTAAAAAACCCAAACAGATTTAAAAACATATGCCTGACCAGTAGGACTTATTATTAGGAACTTATTTCAGGGACCTCCAAATAACATTAACATTTTAGGTTTATGTAGCATCTGCCTATAATGCAAGCCACTTTTACCTTATGAACTGATTTTCTTTTTCTTTCTTTCTTCCTTCCTTCCTTCCTTCCTCCTTCCCTCCTTCCCTCCTTTCTTTCTTTTTGGTTGCATTGGGTCTTCGTTGCTGTGCGCGGGCTTTCTCTAGTTGTGGTGAGCTGGGTTACCCTTCAGTTGTGGTGCCCGGGCTTCTCATTGTGGTGGCTTCTCTTGTTGCAGAGCACGGGCTCTAGGCGCATGGGCTTCAGTAGTTCTGGCTCGCGGGCTCTAAAGCGCAGGCCCAGTAGTTGTGGTGCACGGGCTTATTTGCTCCACGGCATGTGGGATCTTCCCCGACCAGGGCTCGAACCCGTGTCCCCAGCATTGGCAGGCGGATTCTTAACGACTGTGCCACCAGGGAAGCCCTGAACTGATTTTCATCTTCAGATATCTTTTGGGTGAGGTGGAGTGGGCAGGTGAAGGCCTGGAAGGGTGGCTGCTATATCCAAGTTAGTGTCTGAGTGTAGAGTGTGTCTTTGTTCTCCTACTCCTAGGAGAGCTCAGCTACCACGTGACTGAAATAGGATGATCTTCTTTCTTCGGGTGGGTAAGCACAGGGCTTTGCAGTCACAAACCTGTTTTTTGTTTGTTTGTTTGTTTGTTTTTTTTGCGGTACGGGGGCCTCTCACTGCTGTGGCCTCTCCCGTTGTGGAGCACAGGCTCCGGATGCGCAGGCTCAGTGGCCATGGCTCACGGGCCCAGCCGCCCCACGGCATGTGGGATCTTCCCGGACCGGGGCACGAACCCGTGTCCCCTGCATCGGCAGGCGGACTCTCAACCACTGTGCCACCAGGGAAGCCCACAAACCTGTTTTTTGACCTCTTGCTTTACCACCTACTAGCTGCCTGACCTTGGCCAAGATTCTTACAGGCTGTGAGTTGGGTTTCCTCATCTGTAACATTAGGATCCTGGTGGTATTTGTGTCCTGGGGTTATTGTGAGGCTTGGATGTGAGGGTCTGAAATGAGTGTGGTGCTTAGTAAATGTTAGCTTTTGTTGTTACTATTGCGAAGGAAAACACAGCACGTGAAAGGAATGAGACTAGATTAAAGGAAATCAAAGGAAGAAAAGGACGATTTTTAATATGGGTTGAAGATACGACTTCAAATTACTATCTCCTCCCACTCCCCACCCCCCTCCTTTTTTTTTAAACTAAGCCTTCTGTTGTTAAGTGCTAGCAGATACATCGCTGTTAGCTCAGTAAGAATTGTAGGAAGGCCTGGAGAAAACACTTTTCAGTGTGAGGAGTGAGAGAATTGCCTGGGCTGGTGAAAAACATTTATAGGCAAGGGGCTTGGAAAACCTCTTTGCAATACTGCAGTGATCCGGGAAGCCAGGACTGCTGATATGTGCCTGGTAGTCCCCAGGGTGATGATCCATCATAAAAATATGGCGGAAGGACCAATGCACTAGCCTTGTGCTAAAAGCTCCACGAATTGCCAAGCAGGACCAAGCTTTCCAGTGGGCTTTGTGCCCAGAACATCTCTGTGACGGAAGGTGCTGTCTGAGGAGGTATCCTCAGCCGGCCTGTCTGCCTAGCGGAGTGATCACCAGCCCACTCTCACCCCTGGGGAGTGAGGGGACCAACACGGAGAGGTAACTGATGTGCATTAACGTGCAACGCCCAGAATCCTCCATGGGTCTAGCTGCACGGTGTCCCTGAGTCTCTGGGGGATGGCTGGCAGGTGGAAGCAGAGAGCACCTTCTCACCAAACCTTCACAGCTGTAGGAGGCTGAGGTCTGTGGTCCCATGAACGCATTAGGTGCTGATGAGACTAAGGTCTCAAAGTGTTGGCCTATACAGGAACTTTTATTTATTTATTTTTTAGGCTGCACTGGGTCTTCGTTGCTGTGCGCGGGCTTTCTCTAGTTGCGGCGAGTGGGGGCTACTCTTCGTTGCGGTGCGTGGGCTTCTCACTGCGGTGGCTTCTCTTGTTGCAGAACGCGGGCTCTAGGCATGCGGGCTTCAGTAGTTGTGGCGTGCAGGCTCAGTACTTGCGGCTTGCGGGCTCAGTAGTTGTGGCTCATGGGCTTAGTTGCTCCAGGGCATATGGGATCCTCCCGGATCAGGGCTCGAACCCGTGTTTCCTGCATTGGCAGGCGGACTCTCAAGCACTGTGCCACCAGGGAAGTCCCTACAGGAACTTCTTGAGAGAAGTTTCTTGTTTGTTCTACACGGTGTTTGCCAAAGTAATAGTGGTACTAGCTAAAACTTGTATGGTGTTTGCTATGGGCCAGGCTCTGTTCTAATCACATATATATTATATATTTATACATACATAAATTTATATATGTAATCTACATATTTATGTATCAGATTATGTAGTAAAATTGATATAGAGCCTTTATTCCTCACACTAGCCTTATGAAATAAGCACTGATACCTGTTTTTCAGGTGAGGAAAATGAGACACGAAGAAGTTATCCAAGGTCACGCGCAGGTAAATGGCAGGACTGGGCTTCAAAAACCCAGCTGATCTGGTTCTAGAGCCCAGGCTCCTAACAGTTGTATTACATTGTTTGCAGATTTGTTGAAGCCAGTTTTTTTTTTTTTAATTTTATTTAATTAATTAATTTTTTTATTGGAGTGTAGTTGCTTTATACTGCTGTGTCAGTTTCTGCTGTACAGCTAAGTGAATCAGCCATATGTATACATGTACCCCCTGTTTTTTGGATTTCCTTCCCATTTAGGTCACCACATGGAGTCAGTATTTTTTAATTGGGAGATTCCATATAAAAATGTAGAGCTGGCTTCTCTTGACAGATCAGAAGAGCTAGGGACACTGGGCTGCACCCCTTTGTGGGAACAGTTGCCTTGTGCCCAGTCAGGCCAGGCCCCTCAGTGGTCTCAGCTTCCCCCCCGACCCCCGCTTGTCCTTCTCATTCCTGACTCTGAGTCTCTGCTCACTTGACCCAGTTCCCGTACCTGTTTGTACCTGCAGACATTTCCACTTTCAACTCCTGGGTTAAAGTTAAACAATATTTGTGGATAGGAACATTTATAAAAATGTCAGGCACTTTTCCTCCGGGATGGGGAGTATCTTCAGCCCCGTTTTCCCTGTGAGGTTATCACGTAGAGTAACATAGACATGAGCTTTGCCCTGGCTCTGTGCTTTGGTTACTGTATTATTCCTCCTCGCCTTGGGACCTGGGGGTTCTTGCGACCCTGTTAGAGATTCTATGGAAAGGCTGATATTGGAGCAGAAGAAATTGTGATATTGAAGGAACTGAGTGTGAAAAAGCCAACAGCCCATGTCTGTTTTTGTCTGTGCACAGAGTAGACAGCTACAGAGCATAGTTGGCTCTCTATATTGGTTGAGTGAAAAACAGACCAGAAGGAGTTATTCTGGAACAGAGGAGAGAAATCTGACAATATTTCAAAAAGTGAATCGGCACCTGGTATATAAGTTTTAAAATGTTTTATTTCCTGAACTTACCCCCCTTTATTACTAGAGGAAACACCCTGCTTTTTCTAGCCAGTATCACCCAGGATCTTTGTTTCTTTGGAAGGAAAATACACTGTGGCCCATTTCTCAGGCAAGTTTATTTTAAAATCGCCAGAGTTCTCTTGAATCGGTTTGCGAGTTGGAGCACACGCTAACAAGAGCAGCTGAGAAAGGAGGTTTTGGCCTGGTTATTGTCTAACCAGGTGGGTTGGGGTCTTTGAACTTCAAGAAGCTTTTGTGTTTCCAGCTGTACCGGGGATTAGTGGCTTAGCCCTACCCCATGGGAGCAAGTTTTATTGTTACCTCTTCTAAAGCTGAAACCATAATGTTAGGGTTTTTTACACAACACCATGTGCTTCAGGAGCCCAACATGCTTAGTTAGTTTTCTCCCCCCTGTGACCCCCCCCCCTTCCAAATGTATCTGGAAGAGTGAATTCACTTTGAACGTAGCAACAGATGTGCTTGGTAATGTGTAAAATTCAATCGGTGAGTTTTCAATCATTTCCATGGTCGTTGACCATCTAACATAGGCAAGGCCGTGTGCCAGACTGCTGTGAAACAAAGCGGTTACCTTTGGAAACAACGGTAACCTAAGAGGCGGTCCCTGCCTTAAGGGACCCAGTTGGGGCATATAAGGCAAAAGCATACAAGAGTATAGTAGCTATAGGAAATTAAAAGTGTAATAAGCCAAAGGGAGAATATGCAGCCCACGATGAATTTCCAAAAGAAGGCTGCAGGTGTTTAGTACTAGAGGGAGTCTGAGTTCTCTTTGATAAGGTTCCTCCTTGAGAAGCAGCAGAGTCCAAAGTGAATGTGCACAGTGCAATTAGAGGGACACTTTGAAGGGGAACAAAGCTGCTTGTGTGAGAGCGAGGGGCAATGCTAGTCTCTTCAGCGTGGTCCGGAAATTCATTTTGTAACAAAGAACTGTAATTCCAAGTCAGTGACACCTTCTAAATCCTCTCAGACTATGCCCAAAATTACAGAGAAGGAATGGCGAGTCAGTTCCTTTCAGCCAGAACTGGATAGTTGTGTACTTTGCTCAAATGCCTGGGATCTAATGGCGATGGGACAGCAGCCAGGAGATAAAGCAAGTCAATACAGGACTGGGAGGACTCTGATGCTGGAGCAGATAATGAGGAAGGGGCCAGGATTTGAAAGCGTGACCTCTAAGTCTTCCTGTGTAATGAACAGAATGTAATGGAGGGCTGAGATCTGAGACCTCGGTGCACCTGTGTCTGGAGCTGCCCAGCCAGCAGCCTGGCTACATCCCTGGATAACTTGCATGAGCTGTGTGGGAACCTGACAGCTTCGGGCTACCTTTACTGCTTATTGAAAAGAGCAGAAGATCAGAGATTTCCTCTAAAGGCGATAGGCATGTAGCTTCATGGTTCAGAACTCGAACTTAGGCATCAAGGCCTGGCTCTCCCATTTACTGGCTGTGTGGCCTTGAGCAAGTCACTCACCCTTCCTGAGCTTCAGATTCGTCATCTGTAAAATGAAAGAAAAAAATGATAGTCACTACCTTACAGGGTTATCATGAAGACTAAGTAAGATAAGGGATTAAAAAACTAAAAAACCAGGTAGCAGGGTTTATGGCCCATGTGAGTGCGTGATAAATCTTATCTTTATTTTTAGTAAAGGAGATGATTATGAAGATAACTATTTAAAATTGCTTTTTCACTCTTTAAGTTCTGGACCTGGATTAGAGACAAAGTGGGAATTATTCCATTCTTCCCCTTAGTTTTCCATCTGTAGCTTTTGAGATGATCAAGAAATATCTCAAGCAATGAGTTGAGGACGGGAAAAGGATTTAGCGAAGGGTCCCCACTTTATAGCCTCAAAACCCAAACTTACTTAAAATTAAAAGGGCGGGGGCTTCCCTGGTGGCATAGTGGTTGAGAGTCCACCTGCCGATGCAGGGGACGCGGGTTTGTGCCCCGGTCTGGGAAGATCCCACGTGCCGCGGAGCGGCTGGGCCCGTGAGCCATGGCCGCTGAGCCTGCGCGTCCGGAGCCTGTGCTCCGCAACAGGAGAGGCCACGGCAGTGAGAGGCCCGCGTACAGCAAAAAAATAAAAATAAAAAATGGCGGATCTCTGGAGGCATAGGTGAATACTGCTGCTGAGGGACCACAGTATTGTTATTTCTCTCTCCTTAGAGAATCTTAGGTACCTTAGAGCAGTGCATCTTAAACACTGACATGCGTAGGAGTCACCTGAGATTCTGCGTTTCTAACAAGCTCCCAGGTGATGCTCCTGGTCCTCAGACCACATTTTTCAGTAGCAAAGTCCTGAAAGGCCTTGGCTCACTGAGTCCAGTGGCATGGTTGAACCTCTTTACTACCTCCTTGAAAATGCTCTTCCGGTTTTTGTTTGAATACCTCCAATAAAGATAAGCTCTCTACTTGCCAGACAGCCCTTTCTGTTTCCAGATGGCAGGCATGGTAGAAACCTGTGTCTTTTTTTTTTTTTTAATTAAAAACTTTCTTTCTCTGAACAGTAATTCTCAACTTAAACTGTGTGTATTTGCATGCTTGTGTGTTTTTGTTTTTGATTGAAATACAGTTGATTTACAATGTTGCATTAGTTTCTGGTATATAGCAAAGTGATTCAGTTATACGTATATACATATTCTTTTTCATATTCTTTTCTATTGTGGTTTAATACAGGATATTGAATATAGTTCCCTGTGCTATGTTGTAGGACCTTGTTGTTTTATCTATTTTATATATAGTAGTGTGTATCTGCTAGTCCCAAACTTATTTGTCCCTCCCCCACCCCCTTTCCCCTTTGGTGACCATAAGTTTGTTCTCTGTGTCTGTGAGTCTGTTTCTGTTTCGTAAATAAGTTCGTTTGTGTCGTATTTTAGATTCCATATGTAAGTGATATCATATGGTATTTGTCTTTTTCTAACTGACTTCGCTTAGTATGATAATCTCAGTGCCATCCATAATGGCATGATTTCATTTTTTTATGGCTGAGTAATATTCCATTGTGTATATATATATACTACATCGTCTTTATCCACTCATCTGTTGATGGACATTTAGGTTGCTTCCATGTCTTGGCTGTCGTAAGTAGTGCTGCGGTGAACATTGGGGTGCATGTATCTTTTTGAATTATGGTTTGCTCTGGATATATGCCCAGGAGTGGGATTGCTGGATCATGTGGCAACATGATTTCTAGTTTTTTAAGGAACCTCCGTACTCTTTTCCATAGCGGCTGCACCAGTTTACATTCCCACCAACAGTGTAGGAGGGGGAATGTGTGTCTTTTACTGAGCTGATGCTTGCCTCCTTATAATAGCATCCATTGCTACTAGTTCATTACTGCGGCAGGGGTGGGTGTGGGGATATCACACAGGTAATGCCTAATCCTGATGAGGATTTAACCTGGTTTTGGTCTTCTATGGAGGAAGTCCATGGATGGGCTTCTATGGTAGTAATGGGGGTTGGGGGGGGAAAAGCAATCCCCTGAAAATACTTGTACATTTTCCTGGGGAGAGTTTCCGTAGCTTTCAACAGTTTTTCAAGAGTGTTCCCTCTAGAAGATTAAGGAGCATTGGTTTCCTTCTTCATGGAATGCTGTGTCCCTCACAAATCTTCTATTTGGAAGGCTAGACCCTCCCGAGTCTCTGTATCTCTTGTCTGTCTGTCTCTCTTTTTAAAATTTCTTTTACGTAATTCTTTGTGTAACATGGTTTGAGGCACCCTGTTCATCCTGCTAAATTTTCCTAGTTTGTCTCTGTCCCTCTAAGGTTGGCCCCCAGAACCATGCACAAGCTAAACTCCAAGAGTCATCTGACCAGCCAGAAGGGTGAGACCTCTCTCCTTGATTTGAGACTTCTTTCATTTCTTCTTCTTCTTTTTTCTTTCTTCCCTCCCTCCCTCCCTCCCTCCCTCCCTCCCTTCCTCCCTTCCTCCCTTCCATTTTTGGCTGTGTTGGGTCTTCGTTGCTGCGCGCGGGCTTTCTCTAGCTGAGGCGAGTGGGGGCTACTGTTCCTTGCAGTACACAGGCTTCTCATTGTGGTGGGTTCTCTTGTTGCGGAGCATGGGCTCTAGGCGTGCAGGCTTCAGTTGCTGTGGCACGCGGGCTCAGTAGTTGTGGCTCGCGGGCTCTAGAGCGCAGGCTCAGTAGCTGTGGTGCATGCGCTTAGTTGCTCCGCGGCATGTGGGATCTTCCTGGACCAGGGCTTGAACCCATGTCTCCTGCATTGGCAGGCGGATTCTTAACCACTGCACCACCAGGGAAGCCCCCATTTCTTCTTTAAAGTGTATCGCCTTTGGAAACCTTAGTATACTTGACAGTATTATCCATTTGGAATGTTTATGTTGCAGATTAAAAAAAAAAAAGAAAGAAAGAAAATTCAGTATTTAAAGAGAATTTGTTGATAAATGTAACAGGGCCCTGGGCTGGGGGTTGGCCGTGCTTTCAGGTGAAGCTTGTTCAAAAGGCTCAGACGCGGGCTTCCCTGGTGGCGCAGTGGTTGAGAGTCCGCCTGCCGATACAGGGGACACGGGTTCGTGCCCTGGCCCGGGAGGATCCCACGTGCCGCGGAGCGGCTGGGCCCGTGAGCCATGGCCGCTGAGCCTGCGCGTCCGGAGCCTGTGCTCCGTGACGGGAGAGGCCACAGCAGTGAGAGGCTCGCGTACCGCCAAAAAAAAAAAAAAAAAAAGGCTCAGATGCTTTCACCAAGGACCCAGCTTCTTGTCTTCCCTCTTCATAGTCAACAGAGTTCCCAGTCATTTATGCATGTATTACAGTGAGCCCCATCTTCCACCATCCTGAATGCTTTGTGTTATTGTTGGACCACGTATGCAGGACCTGATATTTATTCCTTTTAAGTGTCTTGTTTGCCCATAGTCCTGGTTTTACCATCTCTCCTGTCAGCTTCCCTGTCCAGCTTAGGATCATCTTCCAGTCTGATTGGCATGCCAACAGATTAATGATGTTGAACCAGACGGGGTCAAGAACAGAGCCATAGCTTACCCCCCAGACACTCCTGCCAGGGTTGATGTCATGTACCCTTTGGACATGAATAAACATTTCTCAAAGTGTATTCTGAAGGACACTAGATGGCAAGGTGGTTCTCAAAAATGGAACCCTATAATCAAATACATGGGGATAGGGCTATAGAGCATAATCCTTTCTTGAAGACTCACGATGCTTATGAGTTTATTAAAAAATCTAATAACAAATTGTTAAACATAGTTTTCTAAAAATACTTGACTATTAAATTCTCCTCCCTTGCCTGTGGATGTCTCCCTCCTGGTTTTCTGCTCTAGCTGTTCTCACAAATCCCCTCCTTGGTCTCCATCTCTCGCTCGCCCCCTTGGCCTCTGCATGTCCCCAGGGGAAACCACTAACCTCGTGGCTCCTCGGTTCTCGGTCAGTGGCAAACTCCCAGCTGACATCCACAGCGCTTGGAGGTGACCTAGTTTGAGTGAAGTGGTGGCTTTTCAGTTACATCTTCAATAGGCTGAATTGGCAGCTTGTCAGCAGGCTTATGTCACCTAATGACTGTGTCAGTTCCCTCCTTGTCTGGCTTCCTGTTGGTAAGTATCCTCAGGATGCTCTTGGAACCCAGAAGGTGTGAGAGGCCTGGTAAGGGAGCCAAAAAGAAAGGGGGAGAAAAGCAGAGAAGGCCTGCCCTTGCCTGCAAAAAAAAAAAAAAAAAGAAAAGAAAAAAAAATTGTACACTAGGAGAAAAAAAAAAACCCTCAGAATGGAGGGAGAGAAGCTTGCTGAGAGCTGTCTCCCTGCAAGAACAATTTTGCTCCAAGAAGGACATTTGTTTTTTTTTAAATTTTTGTTTTTCGGACCTGCTCTGATCTCCTTTATCCCCCACCATGCCCTTCCTTCCTGTTTGGCACTTTTAAAAACGTATTACTTTTCTTCTACAATAGCGACCTGCTGGGAGTAATAGCAGAGACATTTCCTCTCCTGTGGCTCTAGCTGTCTTTTTAATAACGATCCTCTCCCCACCCACTTCCCCTCTGCTGCCCTTCATAAGCATGTTCCCAAGGGTGTGGGTGGAGAAGCTTCAGGTGTGTGCGTAGTGTACCCCAAAGGTTAGCTGAGTTTGAGGCTTCATTTCCACCCTCTCCCGGGCTGCAGCGCCCCAAGCTTTGCACCCTGACCTCCCCTTTGCACGGGGAACTGCAGCCTTGAGGTTAGGTGGTATAGACTCAGAGGTTTGGCTCTCACATTTGAAGGTAATAGTAATTGCGTGAGTGCATTCCCAGAGGAGCTCCTCTAGGGATTCTAGGCCCTTCCAGCCGGTGTTCTTGGGGTAAAAGCTTCAAGCAGTGTTGAGGGTGCTTGCCTGTCCAACCTTGCCCGGAGTCACACAGGGTCATCCTGGGCAGTTTCATGGTCCTCTCCAAGGACTGCCTCTTTAGAGGGCAAAGTTCATGTTCACACGAGTCAGAACAGATGAATGGGTTGGAGTTTTCTGTAGGTCGCTTTCTCCAAAAGCATGGGTTCATAATTTTGAAGTCAAGTCGCAAATTTTTCACCGAAATACCATTACTCTTAGTGAAAGCGTATCTCCCAGAGTTGAAAGCCTAAGGTAACCGTTCTTCCTTTCCTGCAGCTCTTCCTTCCCTTGATTAATGAGTTCATTAATTCGTCCATCCGTTTGTTCGTTCATTTAGTAAACATTTGAGTGCTTCACTGCCTGGCGCCAGGTGAACAAAACAGAAAGGTTCCTGTCCTCGTGAGGTTTGCGGGCAGTGGGGGAAACAGTGTCCAGATATAGAAGGTGACTGTTGGCCACCTGCTGGGAACAATGCCATGCAGGGGATGGCACGGGTGCTGGGCTGGAGAAGCAGGGGGAGACCTGGACAGGGTCATCAGGCAAGGCCTATCTGAGATGGTGACATCTGAGCCCAGACGTGAAGGACAAGGGGCCGGCTGGGTGGAGAACTGGCAGGGTCTGTGCAGCATTCCCAGCAGAGGGTCACCACGTGTAAACATTCCTTGTCGGAAATGAACTTGGCACCTTCCAGAAACTGAGAAGAGGGGGGAGTGGAGAGAGGGAGGGGGGGAAAAGAGCTTGGAAGAGTTAGCAAGGCCTGGGTGTTGAAGTCCTGTATTTTATCTTAAAAACAAAAAAACCCACAAAGACCATGAGATGTGCAGCTAACTCCATAACATCGCTCTCATTTTCTGTAAAGTGGTTTGAAGAAAGGTAGTGTAGTGTAATGGTTAACAGTGGACTCAAGCTACACGCCTGAGTCTGAACTCCACTGCTGCTGCTTGCTGTCTGTATAACCTCAGACAGCTTATTTAACCTTCCTGGGCCCCGGTTTCTACATTGGGAAATGGGGGCAACTCATAGTACTCACTGTGTGGGACCATTTTGAAGATTAAATGAACTGACACGCGTGCCTGGGACATAGCAAGTACTCAATAAATGTTACCTGTTGAAAAAATGCTTTAAAGTATTAGACTGACTGTCCAGGAGGGTGTACTTTCTTATCCTGTGGATTTGTGCATTCCTTAGCATAAGCACATGCCCTCAGATGTGCAAATCCCATTTTGAGATGGGCAGTCCCAAGACTGGCATGATTGGGACGGCTGCCCAGGCCCGAGGCAGCTTCCGAGTAATGCCGGTTCTCTCCTTAGGCAATACTTGGATGTCCTCCAGTTGCTCTGAGCATCCAGGTCCCGGGTCTCCCAGGGCCGAGTGTGGGCTCCATCAATCCGGAAACCTTCTGTTTCTTCCCTTCCTCAGACCTAGGGGGCTCTCCGTTGAACTGCCCATTGTGATTCTGTTTGGGAGTTGGAGGTTCATTTCAACTCAGCAAACATTTGTTTTGGTCATTGGCAGTGTTCAGGCACGGTGGTAGGTGCTGGGGAATGTATGGGATCCAGCCGACTCATTACCTGGAGGAAGGTAATACCTAGTTAGGGAGTCAGGCTCGTGGACCTGTAATTCCAGTTTAAACTAGTTAAACTGGAGACCGTGGGACCAGAGGAAGGGTCTTTGGCCCCAACTTTGGCTTTAGAGAGCACATCCTACAGGAAGTGCCCCAGTGAGTCATGAAGAGTGATAAGAGGTAGCCAAAGATGGGAAGGGCTTTCCGGGAGGTAGGAAGAGATAGCAAAGGCCCGGGGTGGGTGGGTTGGGGGGACAGCGTGGAGGGTGAGGGGAAACTGAAAGCAGCTTGATAAGATGAAGGAGGAAAGGGCAGCGTGGAGGCTGAAGCTGTTGAATGAGGTGAGGCTTACATGCCTTCCCGGGGAATGTGGGCCCTGGAGGATCCTAGGAAGGGGCTTCTGTGGTCTGAGCGTTCTAGTCGGACCGTTCTGATTGCAGAGTGCAGGGTGGATTGGGGGAGGGGTGGGGCAGCAGCATGCCACAGCCAGGAAGACTTCAGGGAGGCTGTGGCTCTAGTCCAGGTGAGAGGTAATGAGGACAAAGGTGGGGCTATGGTGGTTGGTGTATGGGGGGTGGATTAGAGGGAAAGGAGGAGATACGGGCAGGCTTTGGTGGAGACGTGAGGGACGGATCCACGGAAGGGGGCTTTCAGGGATGTTGGGACACAGGACAAAGATACTGTTCAGGGACCTGGGCACTGATTCTGCTTCCTGCTCTCCCCACCCGCACCCCCCAGGGTGATGATGTGTCCTGAATGCTGAGTTCCATTCAAGGACCAGAAGATCCCCATGTGGGCGAACACTTCCCTAAACAGAAACACAATGAATTTTGGGCTAAATTCTCAGTTGGTGATGTATGCTTGTGTGTGTATAAAATGTAAAAGACAGTGACGTACAAAAATTGTCTTCTCAACACTCATGGGACCCTTGGGGGAAGAGTGCACCATGTCAAGTATTTGGCTTGTGAAAATCTGGGGCCCAGGAGTAGGGGGTGGGGTAAGGAATGAGAAAAAGATATGCAGCATCTGTGCCTACTATGTGTATGGCCCCAGCAAGTTTTATAACCTTGACTGAGTACGTGATGAATTTCTAGCAGGTATCTGTGTGCTGTCTCTTCTGATTGAGTCTGTAACCCCCTGGCAAGCCTGCTCTTTCATACTCTCCCAATTCCTGCAGATCATCTGTTCAAGGGAGCAGATTTCCTGAATCCTGTCACAGTTTGAGAGTACTCTGTACAAGGTGTATCATTTACAACATGCTGGGTTATCTGATTATCTTCTTCATTTCTACTCACAGTCCCATGAGGAAGGTGTCGACCACCATTCATGGCGATTGGAACTGTGTTTCCAAGAGGTTAAGTAACCCGCCCAGCTCACAGGCTATTGGAGGGAGGGAGCTGGGAATCAAATCTGCATTGTCGGACTGTTTTTCCACCACGTGGAGTTGCAGTTACCGTCATGGATACCAGTAGGGTAGAGTTTCTGTTTGGAGTCTTCCTTGGAAGGATTAGAACGGGTGAAAAACTGCCCCATAGTCAAATCCTCAGAACCCCCAAAATTGGCATCCTGCAAATCTGCCCCTCCCGCCACCCGTGAAGCCCATTCTGCTTGTCCCACCCTGGTGAGACTTTAAAGCTTGATCCCTGAGCTGAAATGACCAGATGGAGTGAGCAGTATGTATTATTATTTAATAAAGCATGTGTTGTTCCCTACTTGGCAATGCAGCCAAGTCGCTGTTCTAGCAGGTGGTGGGTAACTGGACCCAAGCCCCCTGATCCTGGCTCAGGAACTCCCTGGTCCAGCCTTTGATAACAGAACAAGAGGAGAAAACAGTGACACAGGACACTTCCTGTCCCAAAGGGGATGTGATATAGGACACCTGAAACAACAGGCAGAAGAAAAGCTTCACTAGAGCTGCTTGGGGAGAGCTGGCCCCAGGCTGCCCTCCACGGGTCATCTAAGATCTCGTGAAGAGTGGGATTGGGCCAGCTCTTTCAGTGGAGTTCCGCTCAGTGGATTATCACTTGTGCTCTGTGGGCTAGGCACAGGCTCACCACTGACATCCCAGCTCCTGCCCTTGTGAAGGGTGTGTTCCAGTGATGGGGACCAACAAGCAACCAGGCAATAAAAATTAGAATGATGAGGTTTAATTTTTTTATACAGAAAGGAGAGGGCTTATGGGAGCCCAGATGAAGGGTTCCTAAATTATCCTGGAGAAATCAGGGAAGTCTTCCTGGAGGAAGAGGAATCTAGGTTGGGAGCCAAAGGGCGAGTAGGAGTTTGACCATGCACAGTTGCACAGGCTCCAGATGTCATAGGTGGAAAAGAAACAGGAAAGATTAAGCTGACTAATTTGAATAAAAATAGAAAATTAAAACTTCAGTGCTAGTCTTTCCCCCTCCAATAGTAGCTCACTATTATTAGAGGTATAATCCACATACCATGTGGGGGCAGGCAGAACGGGCTTGGGCTTATGTTTGATTGATGGCCTCTGGTCTAGATGTATGCAAATGAGAAGGCTTTTATTTTGTAATGTAAAATGTCTGGAAGCAAGAGTCCCAGATTAAGATCACCCAACATCATTTTGAGTTTTTTTTAAGCTGGTGCATATCCAACCAGTAATTCAATTCAGGGCCCTAAAGTGACCTGTTTGAGACTGTCACGAGTCCAAGTGGGTTGTTTGATGCAGTGGAAATGGAGAAAGTCAGGGAGTTTGGGTATTTCAGTCATAATCTCGACCCTGCCACAGGCTTTTCATATGATCTTGGGTAAATCACATCACTTCAACCAAAAATGAGAAGTAAAACTCTTTTATTTGTTTATTTATACATCTATTAGTTTATTCCCTCCCACCCCCCACAACTTTTTACTTTGAAAAACCTAAAACCTACAGAAAACTAGCAAGGACTGGACAAATGCAGTATGTGAGTGTGTGTAGACATAAACAAATATATTTATTTTTGCTGGACTTTCGAAAGTAAGTTGCAGACATCATGGCACTTCCCTCCTAAGGTATTTCAGCCTGCATCTGTGTATTTTTCTAGCTTAGAATGGTGGAATTATCAAACTCAGGAAATTTAACACTGATACAGTACTCTTCTCTGATGTACAGTCTGTGTCACAAGTTCCCTTATGGTCTCAATCTTGTCCTTTATTATTATAAATTTTATTTCTGATCCAGTCTAATCAAAGACAGATGGCATTCAGTTGTCATTCTCTGGTGCGCTCTGATCAAGAATGGTTCCCCAGCCTTGTTTCTTGGCGGAGTGGACATTTTGGAGGTGTCCGCAACAGTCGTTTTGCAGAGTCCACAGTGTATCATTCGACAGTTGGCAGTGATTGGACAGCTCCTGTGCGCTGGGCACTGTGCTGGTGGTAGGAAAACATCGCCATCAGGGCCAGTGAGGTCTTTTTCCTTTCGGAGCTCACAGTCTAGTGGGAGAGCGTAAGGAGAAATACGCGAATTGTAGAAAAGTGGAAGATGCCGGGAGGGACTGGAGAGAATTCCTGGTTGGGGCACGCATCTGAAAAAGAAAGAAAATAGGCCTGAGTTGAGGCTGAGCGGGAAGAATATTACTTCCGGTGATGCGACTAAGGAAGGCCTCTGAGGCAGTGATGTTTAAGTTGAGATCCAAGAGATGAGAAAGTGCCAGCCGGAGGCAAGTGGTGATTTCATTCCCGGCGAGAGAACAGCACGTGCAAAGGCCTGGAGGCTGGGGCATGTTTGGCCTGGTGGAGGAACGGAGCAAAAGGGCATTTTGACTGCAGAATGGTGAGCAGGGGGCAGGGGGGATGAGGTGAGCTTGATGCCTTGGGTAAGGCCAGATCATGGAGTGGCTTTTCGACTTCATGTTAGATGTGGTGGGAGCATCAACTTGGAGAGTTGATAACTGGGGCACCTCGTGAGCTGAGGCATGTTTTATAAAGATCCCTGGCAGCTGTTTGAAGCACGTCTGAGGGTGGTCGCCAGGTTGGAATGAAGTCTCTTACACAAACTGAAAATAGTTACACATTGAAGGTATTGTTTGCAAGAACTTAGAGGTACCACAAAAGATGATTGTAAAAACTGTCAGTTATTTTTGTATTTGAAATTAGACCTGAGTAATATCTGACTTGGCCTTCCAGAGAGCTTGGTGGGGACATGTCTTATTTCCTCATCTTGTCTTTGGTTTGTCACTGATGGGAGCTGACATCCTCCCACCCTAGAAACAACCCAGTGGTCCTGTTGCCTCCCAGGCAGCTTTTAACTTGGTGGTGGGCTAGCGTCTCTGGGGAAACCTGCCTCCTCTGGCTGTGGGGCTCTTGCCTCCCACCTGCTCTTATGCCAACCCCTTCCCAGAGCCCACCCAGCTTGCTTCAGGTCCTTTAAGTGGACCACGCTGGAATCAAACCAAAGCTTAAGAGGAAACAGGGCAGCAGGCATAGTGAGGTACCAGCCTCCTTCTGGGCACTGGCTGTTCCCTCTGCTGGAATGTTTTTCCTGCCCCACTCGCTTGCTACCCTGGGAAGCCTTCCTTCCCTGACCATACTCCTATGCCTGATCACCTTATTACATGCATGCACGGGGCTATCTCTTTCCTTCAGAGTACGTGATTCTGTTTTTTTTTTTCTATTATTATTTATTTGTTTATTTGGCTGTGCCGGGTCTTAGTTGTGGCACGTGGGATCTTTAGTTGCGGCCTGCGAACTCTTAGTTGCGGCATGTGGGATCTAGTTTCCTGACCGGGGATCGAACCCCGGGCCCCCTGCATTGCCAGCACAGAGTCTTAGCCTCTGGACCAGCAGGAAAGTCCCCGTGGTTCTGTTTTGAATAATGCATGCATGAATGTATGTGATCATTTGATTACTGTTTCTCTCTCCTACTTGGCTATAAACTCTGTGAGGGGCGGGAACGTGTCTGCGGTTGCTCTTCACATCGCCCCAGTGTACCCCGTGCTTAACACTTTGGCGGTCGGGTTCTGCAGAGAACTGCTAGGCACAGATCGAAGCGTGGGAAGCCTGTGCGTGTGGGCGGCTCCCGAAGGCTGGAAGGCAAGGCTCTTTCTCCTGAGGGCCCGAGCTAGTCTGTTGTTGACAAATCCTCTGCAGACTTCAGAGAATCCAGTAAGATGGAAATGAGAGAGGGCTGGAATGCTGAACATTAGAGAGTGTTGCGAGATACTGGGCAGTTCCTGTCCTTCTAAGCAGCAGGAACCCAGGACACCTGAAGTAATAGCCACCCTTTTACCTTCAGAGCAGGCCACAGGGCACCTCCCTCTTCATTTCACGGATCTCACTCCCACCTCTCACCTTTTACATCTTGGCTTCTATTCCCCCTGTTGGGATTTTCTAGAGAGGAGCCGGGGTGTGTTTCGTTTTTCTGTTCTATGCCAAGTCTTAGCTAGGGAGAGGAAGCTCTGCAATCAGGAGTGTTTTCCCTCCTCGGCTCCTTTGTGAGGACGCTGCTCTGAAAGAATGTCCCGTTTTATTGAAGACCCGAGCCAGCCTCAGCATGAGCCCTTATTTCACTTGGATTGTATTTATTCCCAAACGGTGCTGGGCAAACGCTTCTGTGTCCCCACTTCCCTGGGCTGTCCTGCTGGACAGCCTTTTGAATGAAAGCTTAGAATCCACGTGGCAGTGGGTGAATAACTCAGGAGCTGTGTGGAGATGGGGTGGTGACAAGATGGAGGGAGGGTCTCTTGTTGGGTGGTCCCAGACTGGGATGCGAGCCAAGTAGCTTGGGATGAGTACCCAAGTAGCCTTTCTCCTTGACCTCCCAATAAGAATAAAATAGCAACAGTCAGAGGTCGGAGTCTCAGATGTCTATGAAAACGAGGCAGGTGGAGCTCTCCTATAGTTGAAGGCTGTATTCTCTAGTTAGCCCCAGTCTCCACCACTCCCTTTTGCCCTGAAGATAAAAATGACTGTTAGTTTTAAAGGAACAGCCTTCTTAGGTGGTCACACAGCTTAGTTTCTGTTTTGGTTGTTAGGTGTTTTGGGTGGGGACTATGGTGAACCAGAAAGCTTGTGGCTACTCAGGAGGGCAGCTGCCTCAACTCAAGACAGTTGTTGCCTTGTGAGAAGGTGGACCCAGTGTCACCAGATAAACTGGGTTTTCAAGAGAAGCTAGATATCTGGATTTGTATGTAAAATTTTCTAACTTTTCAATGTTGACAACAAACCCATGTTTTGGAAAATTCCGTGTGGCTCAAACAAAGCTTACCTGTGAGTTACCTTTTGACCAAGGGTTGGCAGTTCCCGGATCAACGCAGGGTGGGTCGTCAGGAAGCCTCCATTGCTTTGGATGGTAGAACCCGAGCAAATGGGTGTAGATGAGAGAAGGATTTAAACCTAAAGAAGAGCTGCAGGGAAGCCACACAGGTAGTGGAGGGAGATGGGCTTTAGTCCAGGGAGGCCCCATCAGTCTACCTCACTGTGCCTCAGATTTCCAGTGTGTGAAATGGGACCAACGGCGTTTGTTTCTTAGAGCATTTCTGGGTGCTCTGTGCGGAGCTCAGTAGCTGTCACCCCAGCAGGCGTTCCTTCAATGTGCTAAAACCACACTTGGCATGGCCCCTGGGTCTTCCTGCTGGGTTTTTTTTTTTTTTTTTTTGCGGTACGCGGGCCTCTCACTGCTGTGGCGTCTCCCATTGCGGAGCACAGGCTCCGGACACGCAGGCTCAGCGGCCATGGCTCACGGGCCCAGCCGCTCCGCGGCATGTGGCATGTGGGATCTTCCCGGACCGGGGCACGAACCCGTGTCCCCTGAATCGGCAGGCGGACTCTCAACCACTGCACCACCAGGGAAGCCCGTTCCTGCTGGTTTTTAAACAGCCCCACGCTCCCAGTCCCCAGGTAGGGCTCGGCTTTCCCCCTTGATGCCTAGGCATCCTTACGGGCCTGTCCCTCCCCTCTCTGCTGACTCTTTGAATTCCTTCCCTCCTCTTTACTTCTCCTGCCTCCATCTCCTCCAGGTACTTGCCACCTTTCCCCTGGTTTATGTTGTTTCCGTACCACCAGTCCTGCTTCCTCCCTAATCTCCTGACTCCTGTCTCCAGATGACTGACCTTGGAGGTGTAGCTCTGCTTGTGGCAATGTCTGCTTCCCCCAGACCTACTGGTGGAGGGCGGTTCCTCAGCCTGGCCTGTGAGCTCCCTGCAACCCGGCCTCCCATCACTTTCTCCATCTTCTCTGCTGCCGAGCTCTCCAGACTCCTCTCCTGTTCCCTGCCTCCCTTACCTCACCCATGCACCCAAGTCTCTCCACTCTACATCATTTCCTCAGATTTGCCATGTTCCTTCCAGGGTCCTGATACTTGGCACGTTCACTCTTCACTCAGCTAACCCTTACAAGGACCTGCCTCAGATTTCTCTAGTTGCCTCTCTTTGTCTACACGCATCACACCCTAAACTCCTCATCTCGTGTCCCAGCATTCATGAATATACACAGGTGATGTGCATAAACTTGTCCGTCTCTGGCTTTCTTACTAGACTGAAGCTCCGGAAAGGCGGTACCAGGCCGGGCTGTTCTGTACATCTTTCATGTTCATTGAATGAATGTCGACGCCCCCTCGTGTCTCTTTGTACACCTGCCGCTGCAGAGAAACGGAAGGACTTGCTGTTCCCCGCACACGCTTCAGGTTCTTCTGTGCCTGGGCGCTGGCATCACCTGCCTGGCCTTAAGTCCTCCTTCTACCCGCTGTGGGCTGTACCGCGTTGGACAGGTCACTTGACCTCTCCATGTCTTAATTTCTTCAACTGTGAAATGGAGCTGATGATGGTACCTACTTCGCAGCCTCCCTGCCCCACCTCCAGTTAGCTGTGTTCCCCTGGGCCGCTTTGCCTCCCCGAGCTCGGGTCTCCCCATGAGTGAGATGCAGATGGGGATGACAGTATCATCGTCCCCATGTTGGGAGGAGTAAACGAGGGAACACAAGGCAGTGCTGGCCTGCTGCCTTGCATGCGCCCCACGCAGTAAGTGATTTTTGCTGTTCTGATTGTCATTAATCTAGCGGTGGTTCTGGCACAGGTTAGAGAGACCTGTGTTTCTGCTAATGATTCAGGGCCATCTGTGGGAGGTGAATTCGATTCTCCTGGGTCCATCCTGCACTAACCTTTTCATGCTTTGGTGGTGGGGGTGCGAGGAGAGGATTAGATGGGAAAGACCCTCAGTCTAGTACTTCTCCTTTAACTTGTTCTCAAGCACTTATTCCTCGGACCTGTTAATTGCCTTGAAAATAAAAAATTAGCTAGATAGCCTTTTCTTTGGTCACTGGTGCAGTGTTGGGCCCCATATCCCCTTCCTCGGGGCGGCCTTCCCGGGCCACCCCACCTGAGATCCTGTCCCTGGTCACTGTCCACCTCCTACATGGAAGGAAGTTTATTTCCTTCAGAGGACTTTTCCTGATTGATGACGTTATGGTCTGTCATCTTCCTTCCTACACTATAAGTTCCGTGAGGTCAGACTGTATGGTTCACTGCGGGAAGGGAATTGCAAGGGACGGAAGAAAAGAAAACCCTATAGAGGTTCTTAAATTTACTCTAAAGGTCTGGGATTTGGATCTGGTGTCAGCTCTGGTCTGGGGGCTGGAAATGACAGGAAACAGGAAGGCAGCTCCCTCCGAGTCAGTGCATTGTGACCTGGCCACCGGTGGATTCTCTAAATTTCACACAGATCTTCCCTTCCGTGTAGCCTGTCAATTTCCAAGGAGGACGCAAAGCCTCCTCACCCCGTTCCAGCCGAAGATGTTTTTCTCCTTTGTCAGCTCGTGCCTGTTCGGCGTCGGCTAGCCCGGCTGTCCCTGAGCCACCTCTGGATGACCTAGATCATGGTGGGAACAGAACAGGTAGTAGGAATAATAGCAACTAGCATTCATCTGTGGAACTTTTCCTTCATGCTCAGTAACTCAGTAAGGATTCTTACCGTCCCCATTTTATGGAGGAAGAAACTGAGGCTTAAAGAGCATAAGTTACTAGCCTAAAATCGTAAAATTTATAAGTAACAGGGCCAGCGTTTAAACCATGTCATCTGTCTTAAAAGCAACTGCTCAACTGCTGTGCTGCCGAGCTGCGGCAGACTTCAAATCACTGCAGTTTGGCTGTGGGATATGCTGTGGGCAGGGAGACAGGGGGAGAAGGGGGGGAGTAAATGTTGCAGATTTATCTTCCTAGTTTTCCTTGGCTTCGGCTAATATTAAAATTATTTCGAGCACTCCACCGACAAAGGCGGAAGGAAGAGAGAACCCAGTTCGATATTAAATATTTGCAATGGAAAATTCACAAAGTCCTTTTGAGTGGAAGATATGTCCGAGTAATTCCCATGGGACTCATTCGGCCAGTTGTTGCTTCTGCATGCTTCCTGTGGTTGCTTCACTGTTCTCAGAAATGAACATTCCTGACTTCGAAGTCCTGGGGTTACGCCGGGCTAGATGCTGAACTCTGCCTTGGTTTCCCCGGGCAATGCGTGGATAAAGGGGAGAGGGCTGTGTGGTGCGCTTAGTTGCTGGCCTTGTAGTTCGGGGCTTTACGAAAACTACATTAAACCAGGCACCTCCAGGCAGGGACGTGGGATCTGTCACAGTCGTCATAGCCCCAGTACTGATGCTGAGCCCTGTGAAGGGTGCTCAGTGCTTTACATGCCCTAACTCTCCTAATTCTCACAACTACCCTGTGGTCAAGGTCCTGGTAACCCTTAACCCTCTTTTATAGACTAAGAAAGAGAGGCTCAGAGAGGGTAAAGCTCTGGGTCCAGTTGGCACGTGGCAGAGCTGGGATAAGAAGCCAGTTCTGTTTGACTCAAAAATCCCATGCCGTACAAACCACTTTGCTCTGTGCCGGAACTGTCTTCGGGACTTAGAACTGATTGATGGCGGGCCTGGAGACCATTCCAGACCCCTGGCCACCGTGGGCCGGAGTTGCCAGCACAGGGGAATGGGTGCTCTCCTTGTCTGATTGGGTTGGCCTGTCCCCTGCTGCATTCCCACGGGTGATCTTGGTTTGGCGTCCATCCAAGCAGGGAAAAATGAGAGTAGCTGCTCACTTGAAGTTGGTGGCCCACGCCGTGAGCCCTTTGGATGAGAAAACCCTTGAGTGTATGAAGTAGCCCTGTCCATTGCTTCATCATGGCCAGGCAGCCTGAATTACTGGTCACTCTGCTGGAGTCTGGTTCCCGACGAGGTAACATCTGGGAAGCAAACTCCAGGAGGACAGGGATTTTGTGAATTACGTTCACGGCCGTGTTCCTGGTACTGGGTACAGCGTCTGGCATGTTGTGAGGCTTTGTACACATTGGTTCACTCTTTACTCCTCGCAGGTCTTTTGCTAACTGTGGACCCCTCCAGTCTGTCTCCCCTTCGGCCAGGCTTTCTCATATGCTGCTCGCTTTGCATAAAATGCTGTTCCCTCTGCATAACGTTACTGTTCCCTACTCTGTGCCTGCCCAGCTCCCTCTCCCCTTCAGCTTAATTGACACCCCTTTAGATTGGGCCCTCCCAGATCTCCATGTAGCCTGGCCCCCGTGTCCAAATGGTGTCTCTCTGTTAAATTCTCGCATAACACCCTATACTTTTTCTTCAAGGCACGTGTCCCAACTTATAATTATGCATATATGAGTGAGTGGAAGTGTTGAACGTCTGGCCTCTCAGTAAATCATTAGCTCCACGAGGGCAGAGATCTGTCTGTCTGGCTCACTCTTGTCCTGCCAGGGTTTGGTAGGCACTCACTAAACACTTGAGAATGAGTGGGGTC
Organism: Monodon monoceros; assembly: GCF_005190385.1. Lineage (NCBI taxonomy): Eukaryota > Metazoa > Chordata > Mammalia > Artiodactyla > Monodontidae > Monodon > Monodon monoceros. Next base: position 119,097,874 of record NW_021703768.1, read on the forward strand.
TTCAACCTCCCCTCTGACACCACATGCTTGCCTCCAGAGTGATGGGTTCTAATGTATTGAATGTTTACAGCTGGATGAAGGTTTTTACCCCCCCCCCCCCAGAACCCCCCCCCACCC
>NW_021703768.1:119098390-119108567 GCF_005190385.1 Monodon monoceros
CGCCCAACCCCGCGCCCAGCCACTTCATTAGCATGAATCAGACTCACTGCATTGCGGAAGGGAGTGGTTTCTTTTCCCTTCAGATCTGAGAACACTCAGGTTCGTGGAAGGCTCTCATCATGACACCCTCATCATAGTTACCCATCCCTAGGCCAGGGGAGCCAGGGCTGCTGTTTTGAGGGCCACTGGCTATTTCCGGAGTATTTTAACATTCTTAAGAGTCATACATAAAGAGTCTTAGTTCTCAGCCATTGAGTCAGTCGGCAAGGTGAAAGAAGGTGTGTATCTGCAGACCTGGCTGGCTAGCCCCCCACCCTTCTCTCTCTCTCCTTTCCGCACCTCATGGTGTCTTCCTAGCTTTGAAATGAATGAAACTTGCACTAGAAGATAATGAAGAGGTTGGGAAAAGTCAAAGCCCATCATCCTTTTCATCAAGTGGGAGCTGGGTTAGTGCAGTGTGGGGTGAGCAGAGAGCTCTCCTGTGTGAGGCCAGAGCAGGAGGGAAGCATCGGAACAAAATCTTTAGCAGATGGAGCGAGCTGTTGCTGGGCTCGGGTATCCTTGGCCTCTCTCACAAGTGACTGCTCTGAAGGGTAGGACCTGCAAGAGAGACCAGAAATCCTGCTCAGGCCTCTCCGACCTGGCTCTGTCCTCCCTTCCGCTCTCTTCTTATTGACGAGCGCCACTCAAGCTCATCCTCGCTTGGCCGTTCCTCATCGGTATTGGCTTTCAGCTTGCCCGGCCGACATCCTGTGGACGCTGCAGTTCAGACAAACAGCAAAATCATCAAAGACCGGAGCATGAATGAAAAACTGCTTTATGACATGCCTTCAAAGTGTCCTTTTAGGAGTTCAAAGGATGTGGAGAGGAGGCAGGGGAATCAAAGGAGACGGGAGAGCAATGAACTCTCCGAGGAATCATTGGGTTTTTCATTGTATATTTTCTATGACGCTTGTGATGTAAAAATCAAAAGTAATCCCAGCCCTCAAGGGTTCTCTGTGTGCAGATCTGACGCAAAGAAGGAAACGACTCACCTTGCTGGTTGGAGGGCCTTGACCCCTGCCTTCTAAGTCACCTGTTTGGCATCTGTGTTTCCTGTTTGGACCTCAGTTGAATATTTTGATCTGGGAAGACTGTGTCCACAGTTGGAGATTGAATGCTGCTTATGTCGTTCGATGGAGGTGAATAATTTAGTCTGTGCAGAAATTCCCCATTACCTTTTGCATTTAAAGCCAGGCCAGAGTCCAGCTATAGCAATGGATATGCAGAGCTCAGAAAAGATCTGGCATAGATTGTAAGATTCCAGAGACTTCTGTTCTGACAGATAGAAGGAGAATTGAGACTACTTGAGGCTGGAGCTGGACCTAATTAATATACTCATGGGAACACCATTGATATTTTGATGCTGAAATGCCTTATGCCCAGTCCACTCAGAATGTTTTGGCAACTAACATAGCGCTATCCATGGAGGGTGCTTGAATGAAATGAATGAATGACCAAACAAATGGACAGCTCTGATTTGGTAACCCTAGAGTAAATTCTTTCATGGCAATGTTTTCTCTTCTTTTGGGGCCATTCAGGCTCAGAATACGAGGGTGCTATTTCAGTCAAGTTGCCAAGGGACTTCAACTGCAAGGGACAGATACCCCAGCTCAAACTGGATTGAGGTAGAGGAGTTTTGTTGGTTAATATTATTAAAAACTCCAAAGAGAGATTTGATTTCTGGCTTGTCTGGTGCAATAGACTGAATGTTCGTGTCCCTGCAAAATTTGTATGTTACAACACCTGTAACCCCCCAAGGTGATGGTATTAGGAGGTGAGGGCCTTTGGGAGATGATTAGGTCATGAGGGTGGAGCCATCAGGAATGGGATTAGTGCCCTTATAGAGAAACTCCGGAAAGCTGTTTCACTCCTTTCACCATGTGAGGACACAGTGAGATGACAGTCATCAGATACTGAGTCTGCCAGCGCCTTGATCTTGGACTTGCCAGCCTCTAGAGCTGTGAGAAGTTTATTGTTTATATGCTACCTAGTCTGTGGCATTTTTGTTACAGCAGCTGTACAGAGTAAGACAACTGGTTCAAGGCGCCCTGAGAATGTCCTCAGGACTCTGTTTTACCCTCTCCACCTCTCAGCTCTGTTTTGTGTGTGTTATCTCTCTGTTTTCTGCAGACCAAGGTGATGCCCTAGGGCACAGGAAGTACTGTTTCATGGTTAAGAACATAGTCTCGGGAATTCTGTGGTGGTCCAGTGGTAAGGACTCCGGGCTTCTCTTGCTTGGGGGCATGGGTTCGATCCCTGGTTGGGGAACTAAGATCCCACAAGCCACGCAGTGCGGCCAAAAGAGCAAAACCGAACCAAAACCATGGTCTCTATAGCTAGAAGCAGTCTTGATTCAAATCCCCAGGCCATCGCCTACTAGTTGCACAACCGTAGACATGTTTCTTAACATCTCTGTGCCTTAGTTTCCTTGTCTTTAAATGGGACATGATGATGATGGTGATGGTGACAGTGATAGCTAAAATTTGTTGAACACTTGCTGTTCTGCCTCGTGTTCTTCCAAGTACTCTATGTAAATAAATTCACTAATCTTCACAACCTATGAGGTAGGTGCTCTTAGTAGCCCCATATTATAGATGAGGAAACTGAGGCACAGAACGTTTAAATAACTTGCCCGTTAACACGACTAGTAAATGATGGAGCCAGAAGTTAAATCCAGGTAGTCTGGTTCCAGAGTCAGTACTATTGATCTCCAAACTATGCTGCCTCATATAATAGAACTTATAACTCATGGGGTTGATGTGGGAATTAAATGAGACAGTATATACATAAAGACACTTAAGGCAGTTCTTGGCACATAAGGGTCATCTTAAAAAAGAAAAAAAGCTGCCAGTAACTTTTGGCCCATATTCTGTGCTCTCAGTAACCACAGCAGGGAATGATTTTCTCTTCTAAGAGTTCCACAAAACTCTCAGAACTCAGTCTTGTGGACTCTTTTTTGAGTCGTGTCCATTGTTGAACCAGTCGCTGTGGCCAGGAGATTGTGGTGTTCTGATGAGCCAGGCTGGTGCTAGGGGTGGAACTGACACCGGCTGAACTACATCAACTGAAAAGTGAAGGAGGGTTGTTTCATCAGAGTGAAGAAGCAGAGTTACTAGAGGTAGATAGATAGGGAAATGAGAGAAACCCTCATATCAAGTGTTCACGCTGGCAGTAGAGGCTGTCTGGATTTCTCTGGGAAGTCAGTTTGCAGCTGACAAATGAAAAGAGAAGGTGGTCAGAGGCCCTACCTCTAAGTCTCCTGAATCCTCCAGCGGTGGGTAGTGAGGGAAGAGGGATGAGTATGTTTGAAAAGAAGTACCATCTCTAGGGCTCAACTCACTGTACCACTCAGGGCAGCACGCAGAAGTGAAGTCAGGAGGTGAAGTGCTAGTTCATCTGGATCTGCTGGAAGGTAAAGAGGACGTAATTACTCATGGCGTGTGGGCAAGCCCCAAGGCCACCTTGTGAGAAGTGCTGGGCAAGCATTCGCAACCACTAATGATGCCCCGACAGTCCTGGTGCTGCTCAGAGATGGCGCCACCGGCCCCAGAGGGACCATTCCCACGGTCCGGGGTGAGTCAGGCCACGCTGAAGCAGGGCCCCTGCCTGATTCACCAGTCCCACTTCCTCTACTTCCTGGTGGTCCCCACCTACACAACCACCGCGCCCAGCTTAGCATTGACCAGTGGGCCCAAAATTAGCATCTGAGGCCAAAGTGGGCATCGTGGCCCAAGATCCTGTGGGTGGTGGATGAATTACAAAGGGGCCTAGAGGTATAGATATCAGTTTACCAGTTTCTACTTAAGTCCCTACCAACCTCCGCTTCCTGGGCGCTTCCCGTTGCTGGAGGAGGCGTGGAGGGACATTGCCCTCAGTGGCCAAGTCTAATAAGCAGCTGACTCCTGTCAACCGCCTCAGGGTTACATCAGGAATGTGAGCGTGTGGTGGGTACCACTGCCGTAAAAGGAGCTTGATGATAGATCCTCAGCTGCTTTCCCACACTGCTTATGTATATGCGGGTCCACATCTAGTCAGCTCTGCACATTATTGCCCATGCTGCTTGTTCCAAAGACTCCTCTCCTACCTTCTCTTCCCCCTTGCACTGAAGACCTTGCTTAATAATTCATTAAAGACAGCTTTCTCTCTCACAACTCTTTACTGCGGCCCCAGAACCATCTCCTTCTGCAGACCAGGTATTTCATCCGCAGTGTTTCCTTCTCTTCCCCCTGCCCCCCAACTTTATTAATGATCTATCTTTTCTGACTCCTTCCTTTAAACCTACGTTAAAATGACCCATCCTACATGGAATCACCTTCCCTCAACTCTCCACTCTGCCTGTAGCTGTACCCTTTCTCTTTACCCAGTGTCTTGAAAGAGAAGTGTGTTTGTTGCCCTCACCTGTCAGTAGCTATAACAATCTGGTTTCTGCTTCTCCCACCCCAACCAATTTGGAGGTCTCCGCATGTTTGGGTTTTTTTTTTATATCAATTTATTTATTTATTTTTTGTTGCATTGGGTTTTCGTTGCTGCGCGCGGGCTTTCTCTAGCTGCGGCGAGTGGGGGCTACTCTTCGTTGCGGTGCGTGAGCTTCTCATTGCTGTGGCTTCTCTTGTTGTGGAGCACGGGCTCTAGGCACGTGGGCTTCAGTAGTTGTGGCTCGTGGGCTCTAGAGCGCAGGCTCAGTAGTTGTGGTGCACGGGCTTCGCTGCTCCGCGACGTGTGGGATCTTCCCGGACCAGGGCTCGAACCCGTGTCCCCTGTACTGGCAGGTGGATTCTTAGCCACTGCGCCACCAGGGAAACCCTGTCCACATGTTTTAAATGGTTCATCCTTATCAGTGAAAAAATATGGAGGATGTGCCTCAATGAATGAATATTCATTTGTAAATTACAATTGACCCTTGAACAACGTGGCTCTGAACTGTGCGGGTCTGCTTATACACAGATTTTTTTCAATAAGCGTGAACCACAGTACTACACGATCTACAATTGGTTGAATATATGGATACAGAGGGCCGACTGTAAAAGTATATGAGGATTTTCTACTGCGTGGGAGTCAGCACCCCTAACCCCTGCCTTGTTCAAGGGTCAACTGTGTATACATATGCTAATGTACACATATATTGTCTATACTATAAAATAGAAACCAAAATCAGTATTTTAAAGGATGGTCTATAGAAGTTCGAATATTTTCCCTAGTGAATAGTCTCCTCCATGCTTGGGTCTAAATACTGAGTTCAAAGGTGTTTTTTTTCAGCTTTGAGATATAATTGAATACAATAAAACCAATTTTAAGTGTACAAGTCAATGAGTTTAGATAGGTATATAAAGTCTTGTAACCACTACTCTAATTATGGTGTAAAACATTTCTATCACCCCAGAAAGATCTCTCATTCCTCTCTGCAGTTAATCCCTGACCTCTACCCCAGCCCCTGGAAACTACTGACTTGCTTTTAATTACTGTAATTTTGCCTTTTCTAGAATTTTATGTAAATTAAATCACATAGTGTGTAGTTTTTGTGTGTCTGGCTTCTTTCACTTACCATGATACTTTTCAGATTCAGCCATGCCGCTGGTAGTTCATTCAGTTTGATGAACTTGATACAGTCTTTTAAATTTTAGACATTCAAATGGGTGTTTAGTGGTAGCTATTGTCATTTGCCATCGACATCTGCTCTTTGAAATATCTCTTCTGCCCATTTTATTTTTATCAGGTTCTTCCTTCTTACTGTGTTGTAAGAGTTCTTCGTATATTCTGTATACATTTCTTTTATCAGATATGTTTTGCAGATATTTTTTCCCAGTACGTAGCTTGCTTTTTTGTTTTCTTAAGTGTCCTTTGAAGAGCAAAAATGTTTAATTAAAAAATTTTTTTTAATTAATTAATTTATTTACTTTTGGCTGTGTTGGGTCTTCATGGCTGCGTGCGGGCTTTCTCTAGTTGCAGCGAGCGGGGGCTACTCTTTGTTGCGGTGAGCGGGCTTCTCATTGCGGTGGCTTCTCTTGTTGTGGAGCACGGGCTCTAGTAGGGCACGCAGGCTTCAGTAGTTGCAGCACTTGGGCTCAGTAGTTGTGGCTCACGGGCTCTAGAGCGCAGGCTCAGTAGTTGTGGCACACAGGCTTAGTTGCTCCACGGCATGTGCGATCTTCCCAGACCAGGGCTCGAACCCATGTCCCCTGTATTGGCAGGCGGATTCTTAACCACTGCGCCACCAGGGAAGCCCAGAAATGTTTAATTTTGATGAAATAACGATGTATGAGTTTTTTCTTTTATGGTTTATATCCTATTTTAAAAATCTTTGCCTAACCCAGTTCACTTATATTTTATCCTATGCTTTCCTCTAGAGGTTTAATAATTTTAGCTTTTACATTGAAGTCTTTGGTTATTTTGAGTTAAACTTTTTGTGGTGTGAAGCAAGGTTTTTTATCTGTTTTTTTGCTTGTTTATTTATTTACTATTTGCATAGGAGTATCCAGTGGCTTCAGTACCATTTGGTGAAGAGATGGTTTTTTTCCTCATTGAATTGCTTTGAGAAATTTAGTTGAAAATCAATTGACCAGAAATACGTGTATCTATAACTGGATTTTATTCTGTTTCATTTATTTGTATGGCTGTCTTTATGCCCATAACAGACTGTCATGATTTCTGTAGCTTTATAATAATTCTTGAAATCAGGTAGAGTAATCCTTCAACTTTTTCTTTGTCAGAATTGTTTAGACCTCTCTACTTTTTAACGTGTTTTAAAATCTGTCATATTGCTATTTGTTTTTTATTGGTCCCATCTGATTTTTGTTTTCTTTTTTCTTTCTGTATTCTTTTGGATTAAGTGTCTTTAATTTTTTAGCAACTTTATTGAGGTATAATTTAAATACCATAAATTTACCCATTTTAGATATACAGCTCAGTGATTTTTAGTAAATTTACAGAGTTGTGCAACCATCACCACAGCCTAGTTTTAGAATATTTCTAACACCCTTAAAAGATACCTTGTGCCAATTTGCAGTTGATATGATTCCATTTTATCTCCTTTATTGGTTTAATAATTTTTTAAAAAAATTAATTTGTTTATTTTTGGCTGTGCTTGGTCTTTGTTGTGGTGTGCAGGCTTCTCATCGGGGTGGCTTCTGTTTGTTGTGGATCACGGGCTCTAGAGCTCAGGCTCAGTAGTTGTGGCTAATGGGCTTAGTTGCTCTAATGGCTGTGGGGTCTTCCCCGACCAGGGCTCGAACCTGACTCCGCTACCTTGGCAGGTGGATTCTTAACTACTGTGCCACCAGGGAAGTTTTCCTTTATTGATTTAATTGACTGTACCTCTTTTTATTTTTTTTCAGAGGTTCCTATAGGTTTTACAGTATACATCTTTAACTAACCACAGTCTTTTTTTTTTTTTTAACATGTTTATTGGAGTATAATTGCTTTACAATGGTGTGTTTGTTTCTGCCTTTTAACAAAGTGAATCCACTCTACATATACATCTATCCCCATATCTCCTCCCTCTTGCGTCTCCCTCCCACCTCTCTAGGTGGTCACAGAGCAACGAGCTGATCTCCCTGTGCTATGTGGCTGCTTCCCACTAGCTATCTATTTTACATTTGGTAGTGTATATAAGTCCATGCCACTCTCTCACTTCGTCCCAGCTTACCCTTCCCCCTCACCGTGTCCTCAAGTCCATTCTGTACATCTGAGTCTTTATTCCTGTCCTGCACCTAGGCTCTTCAGAGCTTTTTTTTTTTTAGATTGCATATATATGTGTTAGCATAAGGTATTTGTCTTTCTCTTTCTGACTTACTTCACTTTGTATGACAGACTCTAGGTCCATCCACCTCACTACAAATAACTCAATTTCATTTCTTTTTAGGGCTGAGTAATATTCCATTGTATATATGTGCCACATCTTCTTTATCCATTCATCCGTCGATGGACACTTAGGTTGCTTCCATGTCCTGGTTATTGTAAATAGAGCTGCAATGAACATTTTGGTACATGACTCTTTTTGAATTATGGTTTTCTCAGGGTATAGGCCCAGTAGTGGGATTGCTGGGTCATATGGTAGTTCTATTTGTAGTTTTTTAAGACACCTCCATACTGTTCTCCATAGTGGTTGTATCAATTTACATTCCCACCAACAGTGCAAGAGGGTTCCCTTTTCTCCACACCCTCTCCAGCATTTACTGTTTGTAGACTTTTTGATGATGGCCATTCTGACTGCTGTGAGGTGATACCTCATTGTAGTTTTGATTCTGCATTTCTCTAATGATGAATGATGTTGAGTATCCTTTCATGTGTTTGTTGGCGGTCTGTATATCTTCTTTGGAGAAATGTCTATTTAGGTCTTCTGCCCATTTTTGGATTGGGTTGTTTGTTTTTTTGATATTGAGCTTGCATGAGCTGCTTGTAAATTTTGGCGATTAATCCTTTGTCAGTTGCTTCATTTGCAAATATTTTCTCCCATTCTGAGGGTTGTCTTTTCGTCTTGTTTATGGTTTCCTTTGCTGTGCAAAAGCTTTTAAGTTTCATTAGGTCCCATTTGTTTATTTTTGTTTTTATTTCCATTTCTCTAGGAGGTGTGTCAAAAAGGATCTTGCTGTGATTTATGTCATAGAGAGTTCTGCCTATGTTTTCCTCTAAGAGTTTGATAGTGTCTGGCCTTACATTTAGGTCTTTAATCCATTTTGGGTTTATTTTTGGGTATGGTGGTAGGGAGTGTTCTAATTTCATTCTCTTACATGTAGCTGTCCGGTTTTCCCAGCATCACTTATTGAAGAGGCTGTCTTTTCTCCATTGTATATTCTTGCTTCCTTTATCAAAAATAAGGTGACCGTATGTGTGCTAACCACAGTCTTTAACGGAACATCATACCGCTTCAGATGTAGTATAAGAATCTTAGAACAGTTCATTTCCACCTTTTCCCCCTTCCTCCTTTTGTGCCATTGTTATCATTCATTTCGTTTCTGCATGTGCTGTGAACCCCTCAAAGCATTGTTGTTAAATATATTTCCTTTAAATAGTTGCTTCTCTTGTAAGGAGATTTCTTAAAGTAAGAAAAAAGTATTTTATATTTCCCTAAATATTTTTCATTTCTGGTCCTCACCATTCCTTTGTGTAGACTCAAATTTACATTCGCTGTCATTAACCCTCTGAAAGACTATCTTTAACATTTCTTGTAGTGGTGGTCTGTTCATGATGAGTTCTTTCATTCTTTGTTCAAAAATGTCTTTATTTGACCTGTGTTTTTGAGAAGTAGTTTTGCTGGGTATAGAATTCTAGGTTAACACTTGGTTTTCTTTCAGTACTTGAAAGAAATTACTGTCTTCTGGACTGCATTGTTTCTGAAGTGTGCTTTCTATCTTTAGTCCTCTTTGTCTTTTTGTTTTTTTCTAGCCATTCAAATTTCTTTATCACTGGTTATAAGCAATGTGATTATGATACACCTTGGTGTGGTCATCTTTATGTTTCTTATATTTGAGATTTGTTGAGCTTACTGCATTTTATAGGTTTCATTAAGTTTGGAAATTTTCGAGCCATTATTTTTTCAAATACATTTTTATTCCCCCACTCATGTCCTCTTTTCTTGGACTCCACTTACAAGTATAATAGCCTACTTTATGTGTTCAGTAGCTCACTGATGACTCTCTTTTTGTTTTGCAGTGTGTTTGGTTTTTTTTTTTCCCTGTCATTGTTTCATTTTGGGTAGTTTCTGTTGCTGTGTCTTTAAATTCATTAATTTTGGTTTTTCCCCTGCAATAGCTAATCTGCTGTTAACACCATCAAGTTTATCTTACCTCTTGCATTGTATTTTTCATATGTAGAAATCTGACTTAAAACTTTTTTTCTATCTTTCATGTCTCTCCTTAACATGCTCCCGCTTTCCTTTAACTTTCTTAAGCTTATACAGTATAGTTATAATACTGTCTTAATGTTTTTATGTACTATTTCTATCATATGTGACATTTCTGGGTCTGTTGTTTTTCCTCCTTATTATGGGCTTTATTTTCGCTTCTTTGCATGAATTTTTGATTGGATTCCAGATATTGTAAATAATTTTGAGTGCTGGAATTTTTGGTGCTCCTCTAAATGTTGTTGGGCTTTTTGTTCTGGGGTGCTATTAAGGTCTTTGGGGTTAGTGTGGTACTTC